>NC_062524.1:5068611-5081111 GCF_022655615.1 Tachysurus fulvidraco
TAGAAAATTCATCTTATTTGGCTCTATTTATGGATCGGCTCTGATCTTTCAAATCGACGTTCGTTAAATTACGTGTATAATTAAAATAAATAGGAGTTAAACATATGTAAACGTTTGTAAACATAATCTGATTAATAAATCACAGAAAACTCAGACAGTTTTCTGATCTGAAGCCAATCGACGGAGGTTTACGTTAGCAAGTCGGCTTAAATGTAAAACTGGGTAAAAGTTAAAGCTGACTTTAACTGGACATTGTATGAACACCGCATTTCTTGTGTGAAAGCTCCTGCAAATGTTTTACAAAATGAGGAACATTTTGAGGACCTTAAACTGATGCTACTATTAACACTACCATAAAAAGTAATGCTAAGCTAACACCTAAACCTAACCTCAAGGAGAGCATTAAAGTTATGTATTTATTTAAGAAATTTAAATTTAAAGTTGTTTTGTTTGTCATTTATTTTAAATAGTTTTACTTATAGGAACCAATTGAAGTCCCCATACGTTCCGAACTGTCTGATTTTCTTCCCACTTTAGCATCATTCGATCACGGATATGGATACCGCTACGCTTTCAACAGCCATTACACCTTTACAAGTTTTGACAGGTAAAAAGATAGATCTCTTCTCATCAGTAAACTTTCCTGACACCAAACAGCCCTACGACTCAGTTGTCTCTGGTTTCAACGCTTAGTGTGTCTTATCTGTCATTGAAATGCAGATAACTTGTAGAGATTTGAGCTCTGAGAAAGCAGGGGGAGTGAGTCCTGGAAAATGTTTCGACACGGTACTGAGCATTCTTTTGCTGCAGACTGATAGTCCTGAAAAGCAGCTCGAGACAAAACAAATAAAAAAAAAAATAAAGACGCATCTTGGCCCCGCAGGTCTCATCTTATCTAAACAGCAGTGCCTCGCAAAACAAGAGCTCTTCCTGAGGCAGTGAGAGACAGGAACCTGACAATGACGTCCTCTGAAATATCACACACTGTTCACTGTGATACAAGGAGATAAAGGCTTTAGGGTAATGATGAATCTCAGAAAGCGTGACTGGTTTGCGACATCCTGCCGGTTCTGACGCTGATATTCAGAAATGTACACGATGTGCAGAATTTAGCTGGGTTTCGCAATCTTAAACAAATCTTAAACATAAAAGAAAATGCAAATGAGTTTCTGCTTACATCGTGAGAAATGAAATGACGTAAAGGTGAATGAGAAAAGACTAGACCACCAAAATATCAAGAACAGATTTACAGACTCATTCGATTCATTTGCAGATTCATTCGTTTCAGAAGAATCATTTTCGATAACTATATCTACTTTAATATCTACTTTAACAGGCCCTTCAGGATTTCACTGAGGTTTTTTGTGAGTAAAAAAAGAAGTCCAGTGAAGACGCACTGTGGGGTATTGTGTTCATTTCTGTGAGCGTAAAAACACAATCTAATGGAGGAACTGATTCATTTTCAAATATTCACCGAAATAGTCGTTCATTATTTCTTAAAAAGAACATTTTAAAAAAAAAACTCCATTAAAATTTCCATTATCCTTTTTTTTTTCTTAACAACTTCCTTTTCCACTTCAGCCAAGCACAGAATCTCGTTTTCCAACGGCTAACTGGAAATCCCCATACATTCAGGCTCAAAGATCTTTTTTTCCTATTATATAGCTACTTATTTATTTCTCACACAGAAATAAATAAGTAGCTCTTTTTTATTAAAACTACATTTACAACATTCCCCCAAAACCAAATCCCAAATACTACATACCACATCTGTGGTTTTATAAAGCAGGTGAGTGACAGAAAATGAAAGTCGATGTAAAAGTTGTAATTACGAACCAAAACCCACCAAATAAACAACACAGAGGATTGACGTGCTCAACTTGCCAAGGTTTTTGGCAAGTAAAATTTCAAATATTTATGCTAGCATTAGCAGGTGGTATATCTATACCTAATTTATCGAAACAGCAATTTCACAAGACAGAAGTATTTTTTGGTTTAACCCATTACCATCACCAGTGCAGGTGGGTGAAACAAATCACCCCAACACCTCGAGTCATCCCTGCAGACCAGACCCTCATGCTTTTCAGGTCAAGTCGGTTTCAACCATTCAGTAATTCACACTAAGTATATTCGTACTTTCAAAGAGACAGCTGGTTAACCCAGACTACTTCTGTATTCAGCTCTGAACCATCTTGGCATACTTAAAGCTTAATGAGGAACCTCTTGTCTTCTTTAAATCCGGACACTGGGCCCTTTCATGGATACCAGTAGCAGCAAGCATTCCAGCCTCTGTTATGAATTACTGAATACTTCAATCAGAAAAGGACAAAAGAAAAAGAAACCGAGGCATTGTTTTACCAACCACGTAGTTTGGTCACTGACCTTCAACCAATGCCTAAGGTTTCACAGAATATGCAGGACAGTCTGTTTACACCGTTTCCCAATCCTGAACCATACCATGCATATTTTAGTGTTTTTTAAACTATAACGCAAGCAGTGTAACCTCAAAATATCTTAGCAATAAGGGATTGGGAAACTAATCTACTCCATGCTAGATGTTCAACATGGTTTGTTGTTGCATGGAATCTTACTACGGTTTTGCAACAACACCACCAGGAATTTCCACACATTTACATAAATATTTTAAACGTTCATTTGTAATGCTATTTAAGCTACCAGAGCTCCCTTAATATAAAATCTTTGCCTTCCCATCATCAACGTAAATACACAGCAGGAAAAGGCATAGTATATCAGAATCAGAAAGATCTTCATAGCCAGGTATGTTTTCACATTACGAGGAATTTGTTCTAGTACAGAAGCTCCACAGTGTAAACAGAATGGCATTGACAAGACACGGACACATATATAATATAGTATATGTCCACTGTGTCCCTGCGTTCAAGGTCCACTACGTTTAATCGGTATCGTTTCTATAGTAACGACGTGCACAGGATGCTGCATATAAATAATTATTTAAAAAGCACGTGCTAGAAGCTACAGCAAAGTTGGATGCAAGATTGTGTTTATTTAACCCCTTATTGAATGAGTCTCCAGTGTCAGAGGTTAAGATTTAACTAATGTTTCTCAGTTACAAGCTTTATTTTTGTCTTAGAAGTCAATATTAAGTCCAAATAATGCTGGTGAGAACGCAACCGATTATAGTTAATTCGGTTTATTTTTAGTATGACGTGTTAAATTCTGAGAAATAAAACACTTTAGAGATGGAGGTCCTGTTTTATTCAGCATTTAAAAATGTCGTTTTTCTGTATGGGATCTGAGATTTATTTAACATTTTGATCACTAATGTATTAAGTTTGGAAAAAAATAAGTCGGAAAAAAAAAATAAAAAAATTTAAAACGGTTTTTTGCCTTCACACTTTCTCACCTCATCTGACATTTTTACAGCTCCAAAGACGTTTGGAAACTTGTTTTGTGATTTCACAACATTTAATCCACCAGGATTAGTTCTCAGGTTATACAAACACCAGATCCGCACAAACAGTTACGGTGGAAAAAATAAAGCGGATTAAAAAGCAGAGCGCTTTTTATAGCACTGGAACTGATCCGGAATGGAGTTGTGTAAACACAGCAGCACTATTGAGTGACTTTTTTTTCTCCCCCAAAACTCGAAATAAAAGCACGTTCCAAGGGTCGACAGGAAATAAAACTGCATACTCACTTTGCTTTTGACTTCCACCGCATCCAAATCCGAATGGCGCAAAGTTTGCGCCTTATTATTAAAACTCCGATTCATTTTTGCGCAACTCCACCTCGATAGTCTCAATGCGGTCCGCTTCTCAATCTGTGTATGTGTGTGTTGGTTGTGTGTATATGTGTGTTGTGTTTATATCCTGGAAAGGTAAAGAGTAATCCTAGACTATTCCGATTATTCCGATCTCCACTCTCAGAACGGTTCAACAAACTTCAGAGGAAAAAAATAGATGTGGAAGGAGGGTAAAATCACCGCCCCTATGTGTGTGTGTGTGTGTATGTGTATGTGTGTGTGTGAGAGAGAGAGAGAGAGAGAGAGAGAGAGAGAGAGAGAGAGAGAGAGAGAGAGAAAACTTTTGAGAATGACATCATGGGTGTCTCTCTCTCCCAATCCCTCCCTAAAAAGCGACCGAGCTGTGCAACGCGCCTTTACGCAGGGTAGAAAGGTTCAAAATCGGCGCAATTTTATATTGCGCTTTTCTGCACGCGTCGCTATTTTACGTCACGATTTTATCTGATACTGTTTAAGCTTTACACTAAAAAAATGCATTACATTTACTTCATACGAGTGTGTACATGGGTTTGAACTGTTTTGTGGGTGTTATTTCACAAAATTAATACAATTTGGTTTTGTACACGCATCTTTTTAAGCCTTGAATAAAGTGCACACACACACACACACGCAGACACGCACACACACACACACACACACACATACGCAGACACACACAACTACAAATACACATTTGAATTTGCATTTTTTTTTAAATTAATATTTGAGCTGACATCTCGTTGCAATCGCGTTATAATTTTGACTCATTCGTCCCAGCATAAATTACTGTATGGACGGCTGTATGGAGTTTCCTCTACAACTCTCTGTGCTGCAAAGTACTGAATGTTTACTTTTTTTAGCAGTAGCCCAAATCCGAGTTGAGATTCATTCATTCATTCATTCATTTACTGTTACTTATTTTATTATTGCTAATAATATATTTCATAATAATTTTAAGATATGCATATTGTTGTAAAACAACAAACTTGTAATATAATATAATATAATATAATATAATATAATATAATATAATATAATATAATATATTAGTGTTATTCTACAATTATGTAAAAATGTGAAATGGTTACTGAGGATGTAATAATAATAATAATAATAATAATAATAATAATAATGTTTCAAGATAAATAAAAAATAATATAGATCTTAATTTTATCTAAATGATAAATATACTTAAAAACAATATAATATAAAAATACTTTAAAAATATTTAAATATAATAATAATAATAATAATAATAATAATAATACATATAGTAAATGAATGCAGAAAGTATTTTTATACTCTATTATTTTTAAAAGTATATTTATCATTTAGATAAAATTAAGATGTATATTATTTCTTATTTATCTTGAAACATCATCATCATCATCATTATTATTATTATTATTATTATTATTATTATTATTATTATTATTATTATTATTACATTTAAAACTCTAAAGGCACTTTTCATATAGCACTTGAATGCAGAAAGTATTTGTATATTCTGTTGTTTTTAAAAGTATATTTATTATTCATACAGAATTAAGATGTATATTTAAAAAAGCACATTATCTTGAAACAATCAGGAATTATTATTATTATTATTATTATTATTATAATTATTATTATTATTCTTATTATTATTATTATTATTATTATCATCATTATGCCGCCCTCTACAGGTTGCTTACGCGTTTACAGAAAATAATATTCCCCTCACTAGATGTCAGTATTGTACAACTAACTATCAGCTTTTTTCTTACGGTCTACGTTTTGTAAGTGTATGTTTTCTTATTTCTTCCACTGTACTGTCTCAGTGGTTACAATACTGGAATGAATCCAAAATTGCATAGTGTCCTGCCTCGAAACTCATTGAGAAAAACTCTATACAGATAGTAAACAGAGCAGAGAGCTGAAATATATATGAGGCTGTGAGGCAGTAACTCTACTTACATAAAGAAATATAATCTTACAAATGATAGTTAGTTTGTGCACAGCACCACTAATACTGACCTGGTTAATGGGGTACAAAGGGGGTGAGGGGGATTATGTGTCCCAACCCAGAATGCATCTGGAGCTTTCATGACACTTAAACACATTCCCTTGTCGCTCTGTTATGCCTCCCTGGACCCGGAGTTGCCCCTTAGCCTTCTCTTGCTGAAGGTCTGTGGACAGCCAAGTCAATGAGTTTCACATGCAGCATGAACAGGATGAAAAATGAAGCATGTGGGAACTCTCCTGCTATAATACTACACACCGCCCTGTGCAGGACTCACAGACTGTGTAATCCGAGATTGGATAGCCGGAGGAGTGTCTGTGATCACTATTGTGTAGAGGCAGCACATGAATCAGTCATGCCTGTCTTAAATTCTGAGGCCACAGACTGGGATTTGAGAGCTTAAGAAATATATCTGAGATTTGATCTCACGAGGGAAGAACTTTAGCTTGGTTTTGATTTACCACTGGCAATAATTTGTCTAGGGGTTTTTCTACAGTTTGATTACTAACCTCAGGAATTTAACAAAAGTCCTTTTGTTTATGAAGTTAACAAGCTAAAGTTATTAGTTAAATCTGTTTCAAGTAAATTAGATCCAGAAAACAAAGTTTCCTCATTCAACTAAATACAAATTCACACACTACACATTAACACAAATAAGTTTTCAGACTAGAATCTACCTCCTCAGACAATAACTTCTCATGAACGTTTTACTGTGGTGTAGTTTTATGAGTGTTCGCGTTAAAAAAGAGGTCCAGCGACATCCCTGATTTTGTCAACATTTCTAGCTAGATGCAGTATGAACAGTTGCATTGGCAGCAAAACTGGGACAGTCTCTTTTAGAATATTAATTATAAATTGGTTTGGACTTAAAGTAATAAATACTGCATTAACAATAATATTAGTGAAGTATATTTTAAAATTATACACCTAATTTTTCCAACAAACCAATTTTTAAAAAATTAAAAAAAAACAAAAAAAGATGTATCGGATTCTTGGACATTCTGTAATATAAATACAGAATCTGCTGTGCACCTTTTATTGTATGTACACTTGGTTTTTTTTTTTTTTTTTGGATTGACATGTTTTTATTTATTTTTTTTTATGAGGAAAGTAAAATGGTGATTTTTAGTTTATTTGGAAAGTTTCATATCCAAGAATGTAAAATAAACCAAACATTTTAAGCTGGAAATGAAAACTTATTTTGAAACTTTAAAAGGACTTACAAGCCGAAAAGCTGTTAATTCTTCTTTTCTGTGTTAATTGTATTGCTCGATACCCCTTATTTGTATTTTTTCTTTTCTTTCCTTTATGTTATGTTACTATTTTAAGATGTGAAGAATATGGCATTGCATTTTGTTATCTGTTTTCACTCTCTTTCACTCACTCATTTTCTACCGCTTATCCGAACTACCTAGGGTCACGGGGAGCCTGTGCCTATCTCAGTCATCATCGGGCATCAAGGCAGGATACACCCTGGACGGAATGCCAACCCATCGCAGTATCTGTTTTCATTTGTTATTGAAACAATTAAAAAAAATTAAATAAAATAAAGCAGTTGCATTTGCAACTCCTAGCCACTAGGGGGACATCATTAGTCAGCGGGATTTCTATTTTAATTCTATAAACTGGGTGTCACTTCAGGCCCATAAAGGTTTACAATCACTTAAAGAAAGCACTCAATAGCTAACTGCTGTGTTATAAAAGGCAAACTTGCGAATAAGCTTTCTCTGTTATTACAATAAAACATGCTTACGTATTCGCTAGTCTATCCGACTAAATATAATATATGTTTTAAAGTGGTTAGTCTTTAAACTTTTAACTTCAAGTCTGCGGCTTAAGTTACAGGTAGCTAGCTAGATCACATAGCTAAAGCTGACCTTAGTGTACATTCTAATATATTCTAAAATAGACAATCTAAGCTAATTAAACCTAAGCCAGCTAATAAACTAGCTAAACCTTTTCACACTGCTAGTACAAATGGGTCATGTGATCTTTATTCTTGGTCTTGATCTTTAAATATTTTTGTCTTGGGTTATATTATGGCTTTTGTTTGCCTTTTACCGAAAAAAGAAAAAAAAAAGAAAAATAAACGGAGCCCGCAGTGCTTATGTTTTATGTAGATGAAGCACTAAACAGAGTCGCAGGTTTAATTAAGTATGAAATATTAATGTCCCCAGCTGGAGGGAATCGCCGCACAGATACATTTACACCACTAGGGGGCGTACGGATCCCACCAAATCTCCCAAGTTCCCTAAGTGTTGAGAGAACATGCAATGGCGCAGAAAATACGAAGAAATACATAAATATAGATGCGTTCATTTGGTTTGCGCTCGCTTTATTTCCTCTTTGTGCCCTAAGGGCAGATTTTTTTTTAAGTCTCTTGTTCTTACACACACACACACACACACACACACACACACACACACACACACACACACACACACACACACACACACACACACACACACACACACAGAGTCTAAAGCAGTTTCTTAATCCCATACACTCTGCTACAAAGCCAGAATAAGTGTCAAAAGAGCTACAAACATCTTTCCCTCAGCCGTGATTACAATTACATGCCCCCTGTGGCAATTACACAATGCTACATTATTTATTTGTCCGCTTGTTGTGTTATCTACAGTAGGACGAACACAGACATGATTATGGAGTACTGATAATAAACAAGTACAGAGTAATCCGTTAGAGAAGACGGATCTGACCAGAGCGAAATCCATCAGGCACTGGTTTCATTCGTTTAATTCGTTTACAGATTAAAATACTGGGATTTTACAGATTAAACTACTGGGACTTTACAGATTAAACTACTGGGACTTTACAGATTAAACTACTTTGACTTTGCAGATTAAACTACTGGAATTTTACAGATTAAACTAATGGAATTTTACAGATTAAACTACTGGGACTTTACAGATTAAACTACTTTGACTTTGCAGATTAAACTACTGAGACTTTACAGATTAAACTACTGAGACTTTACAGATTAAACTACTGGGACTTTACAGATTAAACTACTTTGACTTTGCAGATTAAACTACTTTGACTTTGCAGATTAAACTAGTGGAATTTTACAGATTAAACTACTGAGACTTTACAGATTAAACTACCAGGACTTTACAGATTAAACTACTGGGACTCGATAGATTAAACTACTGAGACTTTACAGATTAAACTACTTTGACTTTTGGAACTATATAATAAAATTAATGAATAAAAGCAAGTTAGCAAATAAACAAACACACAAAAACATTTTACATATAAATAAATAAATTAAATAAATAAATAAATAAATAAATACCTACATTAAAAAATGAAGTAATTAAGTACATAAACAAACACCCAAATAAACTAGATTACACAAATGAATAAAAGAAATAAAAAAAAATGTTTGATGATTTAAAAAAATAATAATTTGTATTTATTACAAACTCACAGCACAGCAACTTGCAATTTTTATTTACCAAAGAGCAACCTGTGATATCTGATTTTAGTTACATTTAATTATGCAAAACAATTAGTTTTTGTTATCACATATTATAACAGTTATAAACAATCATTCCCTAACCAGCCTCTTGTTTTTCTATTTCATTAGAAGGTAATATAAAAACACACAACCTAACAAAGCATTAAGTGGAAATTCATTTATCCTTAAAATTTTTCCACTGTTACAAACCACTAACACTGGAGAATCCTTCCATATATGTTAAATAAACACCACAGAAAAGATTATACTTTCTTCTTTGTTAATTAACAACACTAATTATAATTAAGTTCAGATCATTTGGCTCATCTGCCATAGAAGTCCCTCTGATTAGTCGTTACTATAGAAAGGATAAAATAATAGAACTGGTGCATTAATATAAACCTGCTGTTGTAGAAATTGAATGAAGACTTTCTGACGAATCAGAATTGAGGACTCAGAGTCAGCACCGCGGTGTAGACTGCATTAAATTATCAAACGCAAATTGGTAAAATAAATTGCAATTAAATTAACAAATATCCCGGGGCGCGTAACCTTTCCTGTTTAACTGTGTGTGTGTGTGTGTGTGTGTGTGTGTGTGTGTGTGTGTGTGTGTGTGTGTGTGTGTGTGTGTGTGTGTGTGATTCATCCACTTCCCCATGATAAGTCCATTGCTCTCCTGAGTTTTAGACGGATGGGACCCAGATGCCATGGCCTGCCACGCATGGCAGTGTGTCCAAAGGAAAAGAATGAAGTGGAATTTATCAGGATCCAGCGGGAGAAATTCCTGTCAGCAGGTTGCTGGAGAGAACAGATCTCTGGGTTTTTTATTTTCCAAACGGGAATAGTGGAGCACGCTTCGGTCCACCTCATAACTGCGGTGGAAAGTCTGCACAGAGAGAGAGAGAGAGAGAGAGAGAGAGAGAGAGAGAGAGAGAGAGAGAGAGAGAGAGAGAGAGAGAGAGATTAAAACCTTATGTGAGATTGTCTGTATAAAGGATACAGATGATCTCCTGGAATTTTTGGACATGTCTGTTTCAGAAACAAAGGAGTAATGCAGCAGTGCTTTAAGCAAAACAGATGACTGTTGCCTGTAGTGTGTAACACCTAAGATGTGATAGGTAATGTTTAAAAGCTGTGATGAAACACGTTCACCGTCTCAGCCAGGAACAGAAACAGGCTGGGCTGTGAGGGTTTGGCTCATTCGTTGTGTTATTGTTTTCTGCCAACAGGTTGGAACAGGAAGGGCCGGGACTCTGGATGTGGAGCTGTACGACACGACTAATGAGACTCTCTGTTTACTTCCTCTGACCTCAAAATCATTACAGAGGAAATCTGAAATTTGTGAATAAATGTTTCTTTCATCTTTCATTACTGCTGAAGCACCACCAAGCATAAACCAAGCATTCTGAGCCAATCTAGTATTTCCTTTAAGATATACCTTTAAAAATGATTAAGCTAACTGAAGCAAAAAATACAAAGGATTTACCGCATAAATAACAGTGTCACCGAAGGTTGGAAAAAGATGAGGGAGAAACAAACCTGTTTTTTGAGGAAATCCTGTGTGTGACATCAGCATTGCACACGGCAGCTGTCTTCTCACGGGACGGCAACACTGTCCATGCTAACTTAGTGATTAGCATGTTTGCCTTGCATCTGCGTGGTTGGAGGTTTTATTCCAGCCTCTGTCCTGTGTGTGCAGTGTTTAGATTTTCTCCTGTGTCCTCTTCCTGTCCAAAGACATACATTATAAATTTATTGGAATTCCTGTGTGTGGTTGTGAATTGAGGTTTTGGCAACCTGTCCAGGTTGTCCCACTCCCCAGGATGTCCCCTGTCCTGTGCCCTAAATCTCCCTGAATAGGCTCCAAGTTCCTCCATGACTCTTTGTGGGATAAAGTGGTACAAAACACAGATGGATGGACAGATGGATGGATGGATGGATGGATGGATGGATGGATGGATGGTGTTTCAAGATCTAGTATTACTTTAATGAGAGAAGCAGAGAGATCTAAATTTACTGTGTAAAAATAAAAGCCACCAATAAAATACAAATCGACTAAACAAAGATCCAGTAATTAAACTTAAATCTTCCCTCCTTAAGGACTAGGTAATATTTTGTGTACTTTTTTAAATTAGAAAAACATTTCTACCCATTTTACCAACTGGAGATTCAGCTGAAGTGATCCAGTAGCAGCGTGTTTGCCTGTGGGTTTCCTGTGTTTTGCCCAGTGGTGTTAAATCCCTTTTCCTTTTTTTTAGCAGAAAAATGAAAACATCAGCCATCTGGTGTTCAGGTCACAGGTTAATTCCTGGCTTGGTAATGAGGAGGCTGTATCTCGGGGCCGTGTTGGACCCTCGAGCACGCTGGCCGTCGGCCCCTGGTGTGTGCATTAAACATTAACAATACGCCACACACTCCGTAAACCATGCTTTTTTTTTCCGCCTTTTTTCTCCTCCATCCTTCAGCTTCCACTTCAGTGTTCCTTCCTTCCTGTGTATCGACTCAGCCTGCCACTTCAGCGACAGCGCATCAATATTTACAATCAATAAAAGAAAGGACCAAGAACTACAAAAATATAATGTTGCGGTTTGGACATGAAACTAATCTGAAGTTAAACCCAGTTTAGATGTTGATTTGTGAGCCAGGTCTTTATGTCAGACATCTGTTTTTTCTTTTTGCAAATAGCTTCTGGGTGTATTTTTAACCTAATTGGAAATACCATATTCGGTCTCTGTAGTCTAATGGAGCGAAGAGGGCTATTTCCTCTTGTTAGGGACTCCGGAGGCTGTGTAGGACATGTCAGGGAAAAGGCAGGGTTAATTAGCTGTCTGCATCACCTCCTGCAAATTGTGACCAGACTCTCTCTCTCTCTCTTTCACTCTTTCTCTCTCTCTCTCTCTCTCTCTCTCTCTCTCTCTCTCTCTCTCTCTCTCTCTCTCTCTCTCTCTCTCTCTCTCTCTCTCTCTCTCTTATTCTCTCTCTCTCTCTGTCTGTCTCTCATTCGTTCAGGTTATATGGTGTGCTCCTTGGTCATTATGGCTGTGATGACCTCCTTATTCTCCAGACTTTTCTCCATTGTTCTCCTGCAGCGCTGCACTCACAGAAGATTCAAAACGCCACGTTCAATAAGGAGGAAGTGTGACTCACCATCGCATCACAAACGATTAATACAATTTTACCAAAAAAATTACAGATATATATCATATAAACTTGTCTAAACTCAATGATATTGATATACAGTATGTTATAGTGAT
>NC_062524.1:5083611-5086111 GCF_022655615.1 Tachysurus fulvidraco
GGTGTGTCCTCTGTGTCTGTCAGTCACAGTGAAGGAGGTGTGTCCTCTGTGTCTGTCACTCACAGTGAAGGGGTGTGTCCTCTTGGTCCCAGGACTTGCCACTGCTGGGCCACTGATCAAGGCCCCTAACCCTCAATTGCTCAGTTGTAAGTCACTCTGGATAAGGGTGTCTGCTAAATGATGTAAATGTTAATGAATCGTATCATATAACATCACATGACTGCATACATTGAACCAGCTCCTAATCTGATTTTATCTGAATCATTTCTTAAAGTTTATCTTTTATGAATCAAGTCATTATTTACACCTTCTGAGAATCTGAGTCACTGACTCACACTGACTCACACTGTCCTGTTTAAAATGTCACCTCTCTCTGTGTCTCAGATGGAGCTGCTCTCATTTTTCTGTGAAGCCACACACACACACACACACACACACACACACACACACACACACACACACACACACACACACACACACACACCTCGCACCTTGATCCTGCAAGCAGTGAAGTGTGCACTTTTTTCCTATGGCTTCCCATCCTCCTGCCCTTGGCTTTGTTTGGGAGATTTTGGGGAATACGGGGTAGCTACAGTGGGGGATGTGTGTGTGTGTGTGTGTGTGTGTGTGTGTGTGTGTGTGTGTGTGTGTGTGTGTGTGTGTGTGTGTGTGTGGATTGTTGTTTCACGGAGGCCTACCTTGCCCCTGCTGAACGGAACTAAGCCATGCTGAGCAGCTCCAATGAAAGACTGCAGAAGGACGAGTGAACATTGTTCGCGTACTCCTCCCCTCTTTCTCTCACTCCCTTTTCCCCCCCAAATCCCCCTTTACTCCCAACAAGAGAGGGAACATGAGCAAAACCCTAAGGACACCAAAGGGAAACATGCCCTTATTTTGCTCCACTCTCTCTTTCTTCTTCTTTAGAGTGCCTCTCAATCCTTCTCTCCTCTTCTCCTGTCCTTGTTTTCTCCCCCTCTAATTACTCATGTCCATGTTCTTTTTCTCCCCTCACTTTACAGGATATTTTTTCTGTGTGGTCAGGGCATACTTACTCTTTCCTGTCAATCACAGCAGCAACACTAACCAATCACAGGTGTCTGTGAGCTCGTGTATGTGGAAAAGGGCAGATTGGCAGATCCCGCTTTTCTCACGTGATCGACTGATTTCACGGCCGATGTCTCGAAGCCTTCGCCGTCGCTGAGCGTGAATGTGATGAAGTGTTTAAAGATGAATACACTGAATTATCATATAAATGTAATCAATGGTATGTTCCATAATCTAGTACATATCTATATCTCTGCTACATCCTGATGGAGAGGCATAGAGACGGGACAGGAAGGGGAAGGCCATATGGCCTGGGGCTCTCCTATTTTACATCCTCCCTCATTCGGGTAAGCATATAGCCTGCAGACTCGACAGAAAAGAAACCCCTCTTGACCTGCAATTCTTTACCGAAGCATATGGACACACCACACACACACACACACACACACACACACACACACACACACACACACACACACACACACACACACACACACACACACACAATCTTCCCTAGAGACACTTTGAGTGTTACGAGATGTCAGTGGTGGAAGATGAACGAGTGCAGAGTACGCTATAGATTATGAGTGTGTGTGTGTGTGTGTGTGTGTGTGTGTGTGTGTGTGTGTGTGTGTGTGTGTGTGTGTTATTTCTCAGCAGGCTCCAAAATTCTGAAAGCCTGAATCCTCGTCCAAGGACTTTTGTTTTTCTTTCACTAGCAGGGAAAAAAGCCAACATGCTTCATGCAGGACTCAAAACAGTATCATTCAGTAGCGTAAGTTGTAAATTTAAAGGGTTCCTATGAACTGACTACAATGATAAGATAGAAAAGTGTTTTATTCCTCTAACATGACACTAATTTATTTATTTATTTATTTATTTTGCATTAACGAATGACATATTGTTCATTTGATCCGTTTCTACTTATGTATCATATTGTGGAACATCCAAGAAAAGATCACGATTGCTATTAATTGTCAGTAAAAAAAGGTTGCGTTGCTCTATCTTGAATTTATGCTTCAGATAAACAGGAAAGGACAAAAATGGCGAAAAACACAGAGGTACAGCTTTAACTGTCATTGTTACAAAGTGATGACACAGGAGATTTCGCTCCATGAAGATGTCAGACGTCACCCAAATAAGGATGAGGTTCACTTTTGAGTCTGGTTCCTCTCAAGGTTTCTTCCTCTTCCATCTAAGGGAGTTTTTCCTCACCACAGTCACCTCAGTTACCTCAGGTTTGTTCATTGGGGATAAATACAAACACATTTACATATTCATTCTCTCTCACTCTCACTCAGTCATTCTCTACCGCTTATCCGAACTACCCCAGGTCACGGGGAGCCTGTGCCTATCTCAGGCGTCATCAGGCATCGAGACAGGATACACACTGGACGGAGTGCCAACCCATCACCTGGCACATGCACACTCTCATTCACACACACTACAGACAATT
>NC_062524.1:5091111-5106111 GCF_022655615.1 Tachysurus fulvidraco
GTAGGTCAGTGAGTGTGTGTAACAGAGATGTCTCAGTGTCTCAGTGTGGGTCAGTGAGTGTGTGTAACAGAGATGTGTCAGTGTCTCAGTGTGGGTCAGTGAGTGTGTGTAACAGAGATGTGTCAGTGTCTCAGTGTGGGTCAGTGAGTGTGTGTAACAGAGATGTGTCAGTGTCTCAGTGTGGGTCAGTGAGTGTGTGTAACAGAGATGTGTCAGTGTCTCAGTGTGGGTCAGTGAGTGTGTGTAACAGAGATGTGTCAGTGTCTCAGTGTAGGTCAGTGAGTGTGTGTAACAGAGATGTGTCAGTGTCTCAGTGTGGGTCAGTGAGTGTGTGTAACAGACGTGTCAGTGTCTCAGTGTGGGTCAGTGAGTGTGTGTAACAGAGATGTGTCAGTGTCTCAGTGTGGGTCAGTGAGTGTGTGTAACAGAGATGTGTCAGTGTCTCAGTGTGGGTCAGTGAGTGTGTGTAACAGAGATGTGTCAGTGTCTCAGTGTGGGTCAGTAAGTGTGTGTAACAGAGATGTGTCAGTGTCTCAGTGTGGGTCAGTGAGTGTGTGTAACAGAGATGTGTCAGTGTCTCAGTGTGGGTCAGTGAGTGTGTGTAACAGAGATGTGTCAGTGTCTCAGTGTGGGTCAGTGAGTGTGTGTAACAGAGATGTGTCAGTGTCTCAGTGTGGGTCAGTGAGTGTGTGTAACAGAGATGTGTCAGTGTCTCAGTGTAGGTCAGTGAGTGTGTGTAACAGAGATGTGTCAGTGTCTCAGTGTGGGTCAGTGAGTGTGTGTAACAGACGTGTCAGTGTCTCAGTGTGGGTCAGTGAGTGTGTGTAACAGAGATGTGTCAGTGTCTCAGTGTGGGTCAGTGAGTGTGTGTAACAGAGATGTGTCAGTGTCTCAGTGTGGGTCAGTGAGTGTGTGTAACAGAGATGTGTCAGTGTCTCAGTGTGGGTCAGTGAGTGTGTGTAACAGAGATGTGTCAGTGTCTCAGTGTGGGTCAGTGAGTGTGTGTAACAGAGATGTGTCAGTGTCCCAGCATGTCGTGATGGTCTGTACTTGGTCTGTGCCTTGCCCCAGTCAGTAATGTTCTTCACATTATCCTGCAAAAAGGAGGATAGAAAGATAGAGAGATAAGTAAATGAGTTAATGAAAGACGAACTGCTGAAATAAAGAAGCAGAGAAAGACCATCCCTCTCTATCTGAGAGAGAGAGAGAGAGAGAGAGAGAGAGAGAGAGAGAGAGAGAGTAGTAGTAGTAGTAAGCACGCTTCAAAGGATTTAATGGAAAAGTGCAGATGTCCGCAGGGCAGGTGCAATCACTACCATGACCACTACTCACTCTTTCCTTCCTTCATTCTTTCTTTCCTTTTCTACCACACCCCCTTCTTTCTGTAATTTTTCTTACCCTTTCTGCTAACTCACTTTCTTTTATTTCTTTGTAATACCCCCACACTCACATCTCTCTATCTCGCTCTCTCCAGGAAGTGTCTGCTTCTGAGGTTTCATTTCACTCGTATCAGTTTTATCACCTCACTCTGTCCACACACACACACACACACACACACACACACACACACACACACACACACACACACACACACACACACACACACACAGCCTGAAGGTGAGTTTGAGTGTGAACGTAAACAACAGGTCACCACATTTAACACACAACAGCGGTTTAAAAACAAGCCCATTTGATTGATGAGTAGCATACAGCATTTGGCAGACAATCCAGAGCAAGTGGCCTTATCCAGAGCAACTTATATTATCTCATGTTTACACAACTGAACACTTGAGGGTTAAGGGCCTTGCTCAGGGGCCCGACAGTGGCAGCTTAGGAGACCTAGGATCAAACTCACGACCTTACGACTGGTAGCCCGACACCTTAAGCATTAGGCTACCACATGCCATTGAAGACCAATGAAGTCCAATAAAGAAGTTTTGAAAGTCAAAATAAAAAAAAATGCAATTAGTAAAAACTTTTTTTTTTAGAAAAACTTTAAACAAAAGTTAGCAGGAGGAAGGACTGAGGCTAAAGTAGCTAATCTCTATTCATTCTACTCTTCTCTGTGCTATTGTACTTTATGGTATTCTACTTTACACAACTCTACAATATTCTACTCTACACTACAGTATTATACTCTACACTACAGTATTATACTCTACACTACAGTACTCTACAGTATTATACTCTACACTACACTACTCTACAGTATTATACTCTACACTACAGTACTCTACAGTATTATACTCTACACTACAGTATTATACTCTACACCACAGTTCTCTACAGTATTATACTCTACACTACAGTACTCTACAGTATTATACTCTACACTACACTACTCTACAGTATTATACTCTACACCACAGTACTCTACAGTATTATACTCTACATCACAGTACTCTACAGTATTATACTCTACACTACAGTATTATACTCTACACTACAGTACTCTACAGTATTATACTCTACACTACACTACACTACAGTATTATACTCTACACTACAGTACTCTACAGTATTATACTCTACACTACACTACTCTACAGTATTATACTCTACACTACAGTACTCTACAGTATTATACTCTACACTACAGTATTATACTCTACACCACAGTACTCTACAGTATTATACTCTACACTACAGTACTCTACAGTATTATACTCTACACTACACTACTCTACAGTATTATACTCTACACTACAGTACTCTACAGTATTATACTCTACACCACAGTACTCTACAGTATTATACTCTACACTACACTACAGTACTCTACAGTATTATACTCTACACTACAGTACTCTACAGTATTATACTCTACACCACAGTACTCTACAGTATTATACTCTACACTACAGTACTCTACAGTATTATACTCTACATCACAGTACTCTACAGTATTATACTCTACACCACAGTACACTACAGTATTACACTCTACACTACAGTACTCTACACTATTATACTGTACACCACAGTACTCTACAGTATTATACTCCACACTACTCTACTCTACAGTATTATACTCTACACCACAGTTCTCTACAGTATTATACTCTACACTACAGTACTCTACAGTATTATACTCTACACTACACTACTCTACAGTATTATACTCTACACTACAGTACTCTACAGTATTATACTCTACACTACACTACTCTACAGTATTATACTCTACACTACAGTACTCTACAGTATTATACTCTACACTACAGTACTCTACAGTATTATACTCTACACTACAGTACTCTACAGTATTATACTCTACACTACACTACTCTACAGTATTATACTCTACACTACACTACTCTACAGTATTATACTCTACACTACACCACAGTTCTCTACAGTATTATACTCTACACTACAGTACTCTACAGTATTATACTCTACACTACACTACTCTACAGTATTATACTCTACACTACACCACAGTACTCTACAGTATTATACTCTACACTACAGTACTCTACAGTATTATACTCTACACTACAGTACTCTACAGTATTATACTCTACACCACAGTACTCTACAGTATTATACTCTACACTACACTACAGTACTCTACAGTATTATACTCTACACTACAGTACTCTACAGTATTATACTCTACACCACAGTACTCTACAGTATTATACTCTACACTACAGTACTCTACAGTATTATACTCTACATCACAGTACTCTACAGTATTATACTCTACACCACAGTACACTACAGTATTACACTCTACACTACAGTACTCTACACTATTATACTGTACACCACAGTACTATACTGTATTATACTATAAACTACTCTACTCTACAGTATTATACTCTACACCACAGTTCTCTACAGTATTATACTCTACACTACAGTACTCTACAGTATTATACTCTACACTACACTACTCTACAGTATTATACTCTACACTACAGTACTCTACAGTATTATACTCTACACTACACTACTCTACAGTATTATACTCTACACTACAGTACTCTACAGTATTATACTCTACACTACAGTACTCTACAGTATTATACTCTACACTACAGTACTCTACAGTATTATACTCTACACTACACTACTCTACAGTATTATACTCTACACTACACTACTCTACAGTATTATACTCTACACTACACCACAGTTCTCTACAGTATTATACTCTACACTACAGTACTCTACAGTATTATACTCTACACTACACTACTCTACAGTATTATACTCTACACTACACCACAGTACTCTACAGTATTATACTCTACACTACAGTACTCTACAGTATTATACTCTACACTACAGTACTCTACAGTATTATACTCTACACTACAGTACTCTACAGTATTATACTCTACACCACAGTTCTCTACAGTATTATACTCTACACTTCACTACAGTACTCTACAGTATTATACTCTACACCACAGTTCTCTACAGTATTATACTCTACACTACAGTACTCTACAGTATTATACTCTACACTACACTACAGTACTCTACAGTATTATACTCTACACTACAGTTCTCTACAGTATTATACTCTACACTACACTACACTACAGTATTATACTCTACACCACAGTTCTCTACAGTATTATACTCTACACCACAGTTCTCTACAGTATTATACTCTACACTACAGTACTCTACAGTATTATACTCTACACTACACTACTCTACAGTATTATACTCTACACCACAGTTCTCTACAGTATTATACTCTACACCACAGTTCTCTACAGTATTATACTCTACACCACAGTTCTCTACAGTATTATACTCTACACCACAGTTCTCTACAGTATTATACTCTACACTACAGTTCTCTACAGTATTATACTCTACACTACAGTACTCTATAGTATTATACTCTACACCACAGTTCTCTACAGTATTATACTCTACACTACACTACTCTACAGTATTATACTCTACACTACAGTACTCTACAGTATTATACTCTACACTACAGTATTATACTCTACTCTACAGTATTATACACTACACTACACTACACTACAGTATTATACTCTACACCACAGTTCTCTACAGTATTATACTCTACACTACAGTTCTCTACAGTATTATACTCTACACTACACTACTCTACAGTATTATACTCTACACCACAGTTCTCTACAGTATTATACTCTACACTACACCACAGTACTCTACAGTATTATACTCTACACTACACTACAGTACTCTACAGTATTATACTCTACACCACAGTTCTCTACAGTATTATACTCTACACTACAGTACTCTACAGTATTATACTCTACACTACAGTACTCTACAGTATTATACTCTACACTACACTACTCTACAGTATTATACTCTACACTACACTACTCTACAGTATTATACTCTACACTACAGTACTCTACAGTATTATACTCTACACTACAGTATTATACTCTACACCACAGTTCTCTACAGTATTATACTCTACACTACAGTACTCTACAGTATTATACTCTACATCACAGTACTCTACAGTATTATACTCTACACTACAGTACTCTACAGTATTATACTCTACACTACACTACTCTACAGTATTATACTCTACACTACAGTACTCTACAGTATTATACTCTACACCACAGTACTCTACAGTATTATACTCTACACTACAGTACTCTACAGTATTATACTCTACACCACAGTACTCTACAGTATTATACTCTACACTACAGTACTCTACAGTATTATACTCTACATCACAGTACTCTACAGTATTATACACTACACTACACTACTCTACAGTATTATACTCTACACTACACTACTCTACAGTATTATACTCTACACCACAGTACTCTACAGTATTATACTCTACACTACAGTACTCTACAGTATTATACTCTACACCACAGTACTCTACAGTATTATACTCTACACTACAGTACTCTACAGTATTATACTCTACATCACAGTACTCAACATGTATTATACTCTACACCACAGTACTCTACAGTATTATACTCTACACTACAGTACTCTACAGTATTATACTCTACACCACAGTACACTACAGTATTACACTCTACACTACAGTACTCTACACTATTATACTGTACACCACAGTACTCTACAGTATTATACTCCACACTACTCTACTCTACAGTATTATACTCTACACCACAGTTCTCTACAGTATTATACTCTACACTACAGTACTCTACAGTATTATACTCTACACTACACTACTCTACAGTATTATACTCTACACTACAGTACTCTACAGTATTATACTCTACACTACACTACTCTACAGTATTATACTCTACACTACAGTACTCTACAGTATTATACTCTACACTACAGTACTCTACAGTATTATACTCTACACTACAGTACTCTACAGTATTATACTCTACACTACACTACTCTACAGTATTATACTCTACACTACACCACAGTTCTCTACAGTATTATACTCTACATTACAGTACTCTACAGTATTATACTCTACACTACACTACTCTACAGTATTATACTCTACACTACACCACAGTACTCTACAGTATTATACTCTACACTACAGTACTCTACAGTATTATACTCTACACTACAGTACTCTACAGTATTATACTCTACACCACAGTTCTCTACAGTATTATACTCTACACTTCACTACAGTACTCTACAGTATTATACTCTACACCACAGTTCTCTACAGTATTATACTCTACACTACAGTACTCTACAGTACTATACTCTACACTACACTACAGTACTCTACAGTATTATACTCTACACTACAGTTCTCTACAGTATTATACTCTACACTACACTACACTACAGTATTATACTCTACACCACAGTTCTCTACAGTATTATACTCTACACCACAGTTCTCTACAGTATTATACTCTACACTACAGTACTCTACAGTATTATACTCTACACTACAGTACTCTACAGTATTATACTCTACACTACAGTACTCTACAGTATTATACTCTACACTACAGTACTCTACAGTATTATACTCTACACTACACTACAGTACTCTACAGTATTATACTGTACACCACAGTTCTCTACAGTATTATACTCTACACCACAGTTCTCTACAGTATTATACTCTACACCACAGTTCTCTACAGTATTATACTCTACACTACAGTTCTCTACAGTATTATACTCTACACTACAGTACTCTACAGTATTATACTCTACACCACAGTTCCCTACAGTATTATACTCTACACTACACTACTCTACAGTATTATACTCTACACTACAGTACTCTACAGTATTATACTCTACACTACAGTATTATACTCTACTCTACAGTATTATACACTACACTACACTACACTACAGTATTATACTCTACACCACAGTTCTCTACAGTATTATACTCTACACTACAGTACTCTACAGTATTATACTCTACACCACAGTTCTCTACAGTATTATACTCTACACTACAGTACTCTACAGTATTATACTCTACACTACAGTACTCTACAGTATTATACTCTACACTACAGTACTCCCCAGTATTATACTCTACACTACAGTACTCTACAGTATTATACTCTACACTACACTACAGTACTCTACAGTATTATACTCTACACTACAGTTCTCTACAGTATTATACTCTACACTACAGTACTCTACAGTATTATACTCTACACTACACTACAGTACTCTACAGTATTATACTCTACACTACAGTACTCTACAGTATTATACTCTACACTACAGTACTCTACAGTATTATACTCTACACCACAGTTCTCTACAGTATTATACTCTACACTACAGTACTCTACAGTATTATACTCTACACTACAGTACTCTACAGTATTATACACTACACTACAGTACTCTACAGTATTATACTCTACACTACACTACAGTACTCTACAGTATTATACTCTACATTACAGTATTATACTCTACACTACAGTACTCTACAGTTCTCTATAATATTCTACTCTAGTCTTCTCTTACTCTTTTACTCTAATACTCTATTATGCTCAACACGTCTCTCCTCTACACTATTCTACTCTTCTCTTTGCTACACTACTTTACAGTTTTCTATTCTACTTTATTCTACTCTACTCTTTTTTACACTACAGAACTATATACTACACTATTCAACTTCACAGAGTTGCAGAGTGTTTCTGAGAAGAATGCTTATCGTGTCTTTAAAACAAACACTGGATAATATATTCAATCCCTGACTTAAAGCTTTTCATGTTTAGTAATTTTTCAAAAAAACTACACTCTGTAAAATCCCATATCATTAAAAAATGGTAATGCTTTTGGAAGTGAGTTGGGATTTTATTAGATGTCCCTAAATAGATTAATAACATTTTACAACGAGTTTGTCATTTGTCATCTCACCAGAGCTGGCAGACACAATTTAGAGGAATTAATGAGCATTTAAGAGTGGCACATCCCACAGAGACGCTCACAACTCCAACACACACACACACACACACACACACACACACACACACACACACACACACACACACACACACACACACACACACACACACACACACACACAGAGAGAGAGAGAGAGAGAGAGAGAGGGAGAGAGAATGTAGGACAACAATTTTAAATGTTTGCCATCAGCATTATTTATATATACAGTACACACACACACACACACACACACACACACACACACACACACACACACACACACACACACACAAATATATATATATATATATATATTTATATAACATTTATATATATATTTATAACAATATATATATATTGTTTTTTTCTATAGGGTTCCACCTTTGTGTATCTGATCTTCTTCACCGCCTGCTGTGTGACGCACATAAACCTGATGGAGGTCCGATCTAGCTGAAGGTATGTCTTCTACTTATATTGCTCAGAATAATTATCAGATAATTACAACAGATTTCTGACGACAGGTAATATTTTAAAATAACACACTTACTATTGACACCCTGAGTGTGTTCATCTATTAGTGATAGATTTTAGATATAAATAGTAACTGAATTTTAAACTTGTTTTCTTTTTATTCTGTTTCTAAACTTCTGTAAAGCTGCTTTGAGGCAATGTAAATTGTTAAAAGTAATAACTAAAATAAACATCATTATACAGAGTAAATAACAACAATAACTAAAATAAATAACATTACACAGAGTAAATAACAATAATTAAAATAAATAACATTATACAGAGTAAATAACAACAATAACTAAAATAAACAACATTATACAGAGTAAATAACAACAATAACTAAAATAAATAACATTATACAGAGTAAATAACAATAACTAAAATAAATAACATTATACAGAGTAAATAACAATAACTAAAATAAATAACATTATACAGAGTAAATAACAATAACTAAAATAAATAACAATATACAGAGTAAATAACAACAATAACTAAAATAAACAACATTATACAGAGTAAATAACAACAATAACTAAAATAAATAACATTATACAGAGTAAATAACAATAACTAAAATAAATAACAATATACAGAGTAAATAACAATAACTAAAATAAATAACAATATACAGAGTAAATAACAACAATAACTAAAATAAATAACAATATACAGAGTAAAAAACAACAATAACTAAAATAAATAACAATATACAGAGTAAATAACACTAGTCAGAGTGAATATAGATTCTAGTCGGAATTAATAACAGATAACTGTATTCAGGCCAAATAACAATATTCAGAGTAATTTACGATGATAACCATCTTTTAAGCGCTGAATTATTCACCAGTGACTTTGTGAGCATTTTGTGTCCATGATCATTTCCTTGTTCTTTTCCTTCAGTCTGTATTAAAGCCCTTAACCTTTTACTAACTAACTTACTATCAGTACCTCCATTCCATTAACTACCACTTGTTAGCCTTGTCAATTAGATTTCAGTTCCCAGTGTGATAAATTAGAGTCCACAGCTTTTTACTCATTAATAAAATAAGCAAAAATTAAATATCTGTGAAATCTTTTTCTTGTACAAAAAAACTACAGGCATTTTGACCTTTTGTGGAATAAGAAGAGCAAAAATTGACATAATTTATAATCAGAGTACTGCAAATGGCCCAGTTTGTTAAAAGCATCAAGTACCTATAAAGTCATCTTACTCTGGGAGAGAGAGAAAACAATCAGTCGCTCTCTGGTGCAGAACAATTTTTTATGTCGCATTTGTCGAAAGGTTTCATCGTTCCGATCAATTTCTCAATCGATTTTTCTTCAATTAATTATGCAGCTTGTTTGCAACAGACTTGAACGGAATACAACACACACATTCTGTGTTCATGAGCACAGATTAACTGTCAAACTGCGGCTCCCGAACAATGTCTCAACAATTCCTACAGGACGAACCGTGAGTACACACACTCACACACACACACACACACACACACACACACACACACACACACACACACACACACACACACACACACTGCAGTATCATAAAGCGTAGAGATCAAGACAGAAGCAAGCAATGTGTCGTGTAGCTTTGTCTTTCGGAGACACCTGCCTGGGACACACACACACACTCACACACACACACACACACACACACACACACACACACACACACACACACACACACACACACACACACACACACACACACACGACCTATAATTGCATCCCGATGCAACAAAACATAGGCAACAAAAGGAAGTGCACTCGCTGAAGGCCCAATCTGTCTCTGGCTTTGTGTGTGTGCTCATTTATCCACATTAGTGTTGGATTAATTAGGTTAGAGACCGAGATGTTAATAAATGCACTCCGTGAGGGTGGCTACGATTGATCACCCACTTCCTGCAATACTGCTCACACACACACACACACACACACACACACACACACACACACACACACACACACACACACACATACCATACTCATCACACACAATCTTTAAACCCACCACATTTTACAGCTTCATAATCTCTCCATCTTCATAAGAACACAATTACAGTAAGAGCGCGTCTCCCTCCTCTCCTCGTCCTCCTCTCTGTTTGTGCGTTTCATCTTCCTGTTAGTGATGTACTCTCTGCTGTACATTCTCTTACACTCTTTCTTTTTCCTGGCCTTCGTGCAGCTTCAGTTTCTCTCTCTCACCCACACACACACATGTAATCAGTGGCTGTGTATCTTCCAGATGATATCAACTACATCGTTATCGACTACCTAAACCCACGAGGATGAATTGAAGCCGGCAAACTTCAGTCATCGCCGAAAAGGTGATCTGGTCACATGATCCGAGCGCATCTCTCTGGAAACTTCCACTCCAGTGACGGTATCGATGTGCCGAGCTAAATGATATTCCGCCGGAGCTAAACAAGATAAGAGGAAATTTGTAGATGAGGTGATAGCAGCTTATGGAGGTGAAAGGCACACACAGGAGCGTCGGACTCCTACCACTCAAAATGGCAAAAATAATGACTGCTTTATCAATCTGTACAGGATTTTTGTTTGTTATTGTTGCTTAGAAAACTGCTTGATATTTCATTTTATTTTATTTTTCTAAATTTGCAGTGTGACTTGAGGAGTTATATGTACTTTTATGTACTTCAATCGGTGAAATCATCTGAGTTGATATCATCTGAGCTTCTATGAGAGCTGTGACATAGAAGCAGAGTCCTGACTCGGTTTAGATGACTGAAAGTCGGAGTCCTGACTCACAGACAGAAAATCGTTCATTTGTTTATACTGAATGAAAATTTCCTAGAAGTCTGTTTCACTTCCGTTGGCACAAACTGGTGAACTGGTACAAAAAGGTTTAATAAAGTGCTACAGATCCTGTTATAAACTTCAAGCAGCCAGAACCAACCATGAGGACAAAGGCTTTTGTGTATGTATGTAGTGTGTGTGTGTGTGTGTGTGTGTGTGTGTGTGTGTGTGTGTGTGTGTGTGTGTGTGTACAAGATGGTACTGCAGGCCAAAGAGGAAGTGCCTCCACTGACTAGACTAAAGGTGAGTGATTCAGACAGGAAGCGGACCTCCACTGACGGCACATTTCCAATTAAATTATCCAATTAAGCCACTCAATCCAATCACAAAGCGGATCGACCGAATAAAACCCATTTCCTCTGCGCACTACATCCAACTTTTTTGATTATTTAAAGCTACAGTTAACAGGCACACTGTATTGATGCATTTGTTGTTAGCTGGGTGCGTTATACAGCTGTATACCGTATCACTCACGTATTCTCGATCCCGATTGGTCGATTCAGAAGGTTAATTTATTTTCTATATCAGCAGTTTTGACAGTAGTGCAGGTCACAAGGCAAATATGTCAGATTATGGGTTATTTATTTTCTAAAGGCGGCGAGGAACAAACCTGATAATGTCATCTTCATGTCTGGAAAAGACCGACATGTGATTATAAACCCTCCGTCACCGAGCTGATTAATATTCCTCCGATAAAACACGTCAGAAAAAGATGACTTGGATTTGAGATGATTGGTGAACCGAGAGAATGAGAGAGGAAAGGATAGACAGAGAGAGAGAGAGAGAGAGAGAGAGAGAGAGAGAGAGAGAGAGAGAGAGAGCAGTAGGATCCTCCACCACTCGCTAGACTCTTCCTTCTCTCTCCCACAGCGGCCATCTGTCCCTCTGAGTTGCCATGCCGAGCCAGCATGAATTAAAATCAGTCAATGAGACAAGCAGAGTGCATGCGAATACACACACACACACACACACACACACACACACACACACACACACACACACACACACACACACACATACACTACACTTGGTGTTCTGTTTTGTCTCCTGATTGAGGAAGATTAAGTCTAGTCCAGTCAGGTCACATAACCACAACCATATGACACTGGAACTGACAGCACTCATGTGACAAGACATAATCACACACACACACACACACACACACACACACACACACACACACACACACACACACACACACACACACACACACACACACACACACACACACACACACACACACACCATTATAAATGGTTTCACAGAGAAACTGTGTGTTGTAAGAGTGGAGTAAATCAATGACACTTAAAAGATTTAATTAAATCTCACAAACTGTGCTCTTTAATTGTCAGTGGCATAAAAACTGATGGTCACTGAGACATTAATCCCGACACAGCGAGTCTCTCTCTTCAGCACAGTGTGACTGAGTGGACAGCGAGTGCTAACTAAAGCGAATTTACTGAATTGTTCCACCATGTTGTTTGGACACACAGTAAGGCTACACCTTTCCTCCTGCGTAAATGTGATTGTGCGGCAAAAAAACCCCAAAACACACAAACGCTTGCTGGGAGAGCAGGGGTTACCATGGCGACAGGGTCATGACTCATGACCCATCAGGGCTTACGAAGACCCCGGGTCAGCGGGAATGTAAATAGGAGCTGCGATCATTCTGAAAAATGGATCCAGGACGTGTCAGAAAAATGGACAAAAATGCCAAAAGCGAGAAGACGCTGAGCTGTGTGTGTGTCTGTGTGTGTCTGTGTGTGTCTGTGTATGTGTGGTTGTGTCTGTGTGTGTCTGTGAGTGTGTATGTGTGTGTCTGTGTGTGTCTGTGTGTGTTAATGTGTGTCTATGTATGTGTGGTTGTGTCTGTGTGTGTGAGTGTGTATGTGTGCATGTGTGCATGTGTGTGTGATTTGTGAATGTGTGCGCGCGTGTGTTTGCATGTGTGTCCATATGTGTGCATGTGTGTGCATGTGTATATGTGTGTGTGTATATGTGTGCGTGTGTGCATGTGTGTATGTGTGTGTGTGAGTGTGTATACGTGTGCGTGTGTGCATGTGTGTGTGTGATTTGTGCACGTGTGTGTGCGTGCGTGCGTGTGTGGGTTCATATGTGTGCATATGTGTGTGTGTATGTGTGTGTCAGTGTGTATATGTGTGCGTGTGTGTGTGTGTGATTTTTGAATGTTTGTGTGTGTGTGTGCGTATGTGCGCATGTGTGTGTGTGTATATGTGTGCGTGTGTGTGCATGTGTTTGTATGTGTGTGTGTATGTGTGCGTGTGTGTGCATGTGTGTGTGCGTGTGTGTGTGCATGTGTGTGTGTGTGATTTGTGCATGTGTGTCTCTCTGGTCATTAATACATTCCAAGCTCATTTCACTCACATTCCCATGATACTGTGTGTGTTGAGGGCTGAATATAACATGAAGTGAAGCTCCTCAATTAACAAAACTGGCCCAATACTAGTAGCTCCAGTGTGTGTGTCACAAACTTCGCTAGTGTCTAACGTAAACATAACGCCCTTTGCCCTTGCAGCAATTTACTGACTAATTAAATAAGACGAATGACACAAAATAACACTAATCACACTTGTGATATTACTGAAGGCTTTGATTTGAGCTCATCCAAGGCTTTCTTCAGGAAGCAAGATGGAAAAAAACAATACGGGAAAATATGAAGATCAATCACGCTTAAGAAGGAAGCGATGAATGATACACACACGCATCGAATCGGTGTAATATATGATATTTATGCAGTTCTTCAGCTTTTTATATGCACGTGTGTGTGTGTGTGTGTGTGTGTGTGTGTGTGTGTGTGTGTGTGTGTGTGTGTGTGTGTGTGTGTGTGTGTGTGTGTGTGTGTGTGTGCGCCTCTCTAGCATACTGAAAGTGTATTTTCTCTCCCATTGTAAGCACATTTGTCTGTAATTACATTTACATGTGCAAGAGTGAGAGAGAGAGAGAAAGGAAGAGAAAGACAAAGAGTGAGAGAAAGAGACAAGGGGCTGTTTCTAATTTTGTTGTCAAACAGTAGTGTGTAGCACAGAGAGAGAGTGAGTGAGGGAGAGAGAGAGAGAGAGAGAGAGAGAGAGAGAGAGAGAGAGGAAACCTGTGCTTGGTCGGCTATAATAACTGTGAAAAATCTCATTAATTCAGTCGGCTCAGCCGCTAAGTCCTTGTATTGTCGCTTCTCCCAGGGCTCCTTTCATGGCCTAACTAGCGTCATCTCCATGGCAACGGAGAAGAAATGCTTTGCATGTCCCCTCAAAT
>NC_062524.1:5111111-5123611 GCF_022655615.1 Tachysurus fulvidraco
AGCCATCGCAAGAAAAAATATGAATTATTCATTTAGATTGAGAAGCTCTTTAAATTATATGTGGGAGACAATTTAGTGGTAAATATTTGCAAAAAAAATAACTGCATTTAACGAGAAAGAAAGAAGAACATCAGACAGATGTACACCTTTTTCATGTTGTCTTTTTTTTTGTCAGTTTTGACAAAGGCTTTTTTTTTTTTTTTTTGCAAATATTACTGGCAATTTACTCTTTCATTTAAATAATTATGTGCATGTTGAGGAACTAAATATGTTTCATTCATTATCTAGAAGAATGTGTAATTACAATAACTTGAATCTGAATGATTCCAGATGACTCTGAAGGAATCAGCACAAACACTGCGAGTGTGTGTGTGTGTGTGTGTGTGTGTGTGTGTGTGTGTGTGTGTGTGTGTGAGAGAGAGAGAGAGAGAGAGAGAGAGAGAGAGAGAGAGAGAGAGAGAGAGAGAGAGTGAGAGAGAGAAAGAGGGGGGAGCACATAGCTCTGTAATGAAAAGAACAGACTATCGGGGGTTTTCCTAATGCTCTGTGTAGTGCTCTCGTGCACAATGGCAGCTTGAGTGCCCCATAATCCCTTGCTGTAAGGGCTGTGGGAGCTGCAGGGGCTCCAACTCTGCATGTTGAGTTTACACACGCCTGGCAAAGAAACACAGCAACCACCATAAACTACAGGAACACACCTCACATTATCGGTTTGGTCTCCTGAAACAAGTAGAATGTGTTAGCAAAACACTGGAGTTTCATCACTCACGTTCTGCTTTTGTGGATAATTCTGCATGGATTCCCTAAAACACACTCACCCCCTAGTGCAGTGAAGCTAAACAATGATTGTCCAGTACCATGGTTCTGCATAAAACTCCACAAAACTATAGAACAAGATGAGACAGAACTTCATACGCATGTCATAAAATGTCACAGAACTACACAGGACTCCTTTAAACTACACAGAACTCCATAAAACTACACAGAACTACACAGAACTCCTTTAAACTACACAGAACTCCATGAAATTACACAGAACTCCATTAAACTACACAGAACTACACAGAACTAGACAAGACGACACAGAACTACACTGAACATAAAACTACACAGAACTCCATAAAACTACACAGAACCACGCAAGACTATAAAACAACATAGAACTCCATAAAACTACACAGAACTAGACAAGACGACACAGAACTACACAGAACTCCATAAAACAACACAGAACTCCATAAAACTACACAGAACTCCATAAAACAACACAGAACTCCATAAAACTACACAGAACTCCATAAAACAACACAGAACTCCATAAAACTACACAGAACTCCATAAAACTACACAGAACTAGACAAGACGACACAGAACTACACAGAACTCCATAAAACAACACAGAACTCCATAAAACTACACAGAACTCCATAAAACTACACAGAACCACGCAAGACTATAAAACAACATAGAACTCCATAAAACTACACAGAACTAGACAAGACGACACAGAACTACACTGAACATAAAACTACACAGAACTCCATAAAACTACACAGAACTCCATAAAACTACACAGAGACTGCACATTTATTTTTATTTTTATCCTATATATTTCCTACAGAGTGGAGGTGTGGAAAGCTGGGGCAGGAACAAAAACAAACAAACAAATGAAATGAACAATTTCTAGTGCGGTTTCTCTCAAGGTTCATTCCACATGTCTTCTCAGGGCCTTATTCCCTCTGGCTTGCTCAATCTGATCTCAATCTACATTTTTATGTCAGGGATGGAGCTGATGTAAGGGATCGGCATTGGAACTACTGTATAGTCTCAGATGAATCTCCGGTTGGCAAATCCCAGAAATCCCTGAAGTTGCTTGTGGGTCTCAGGACGTGGGCAGTCTTTCACGGACTGTACTGTACCATATATCTGCAAGCTATTGGCCGAGACTATGAATTCTGGAAACCTGGAACTCACACTTCTCGGCTTTCACATACAGAAGGTTCTGGAGCAGGTGCTGTAGTAAAAGAGTGGACATGGATAACGTGTTCCTGCAGGACTTTGTTGAGGTAGACAAAGACGTACCGGTAAGGCATGTCACTCAGAACATCTTTGATGAGTGCCCGAACACCGCAGACACATTGATAATGTCAAATGGCATAACCAGGTACTTGTAGTGACCAGAGAGGGGTTTTGAATGGTGTCTTAGACTCATCTCTCTCTCTGATGCGGACAAGATTGTAGGCATTCTTCAGGTCCTGCTTGGTGAATATGGTGGAGGAGTTTAAAGGCTGAAAACATGAGTAGCAGGGAATAACGCTTCCTGACTGTGATGCTATTAAGCTCATTGTAGTCTATGCATGGACAGAGTGACTTGTCTTTCTACTCTCCAAAGAAGAAACCGGCTCCAGCTGGGTAAATGGTAGGGACAGAAGAGAGGTTGGTCGGTTATCAGAAACTGGTACCAGATCTGGAGATGTTGTGCTGAGGAAGTGGGTATAGCAATGTGTTTCCCAGTTCAGGATACTCATGGCTTGCACGGTGAAAGGATACTGAATAGCAGGGTCTGATGAATGAGAAGGAGACTAGAGCAAGGCTGGCTGGCTTCCTCTGGGTGTGGCGCTCTCTTATATGTTGGTCAATTCTGGTGGACAGGGAGATAAGATCATCAAGTTCAGATGGCAGTTCTTGGGCAGCTAGCTCATCCTTCACCGCCAGGGAAAGACCTTGGGAGAAGGCTTCATATAGGGCTATAGAGTTCTACCCACTCTAAATGGTGGCATTGTAGAGTTCAATGGCAAACTCTGAGATGGAGCGGGTTCCTTGAGAGGCCTCAAGTCTGAGTGGCAAAAATATTGGGGCTTGTCTCATTCCACATCTTCTTGCTGTAGAAGGTGTGGAATAAGAAGCAAGATGCTGACTGATGTTCCCATTCTGTGGTGGAACAGAGCTTGGCTTTACCAGAAAGCTGGGAGATAACGTAGATGACCTTGGTGCACTCAGACAGGAAGGATGATGGCTGGAGCTCAAAGAACATGGAGCACTGCATTAAAAATGACCGATAGAGTCTTGGTTCACCAGCAGAGCACTCATGATGAGGCAGATTAGGTTCACAAGGAATGGATGAGGTTGTAGCAGGAGCCACACTGAGGCGACATACCAGTCCCTGAGTTACAGCAGCTAAGTCCATGAGATGACTCTCAAGAGTGGCAGAAGTCTGGGACAGAGTGCAAATCATAGCCTCCATGCTTTGAGTGTCTGCTGGGTTCATGTCTGGCCAGATGGTACTGCCAGGGATGGCAGGCGAGGACCCAAATGCAAGATACAGGCCAGATTTTAAATTAAGCCGTTAATACGTGGTGGCTTAAATCAGGGGAGGCACAGTTCAATATAACAGACAGTCCAATAATCCTTAGCCAAGGGAAACAGGGCAATACAGGGCAGACATCAAATAAAGTCAAAAACAGTCCAGTAATCTGAAAAACAGGCAAACAGGGCACTGTAGGGCAGGCAGAAAACAGGGTGATACAAAGACCCAAAAATCCTGAGCAGGAAACAGCAACTAGCAAAAACAGACAGGGTCAAGCCCGGCAGAATTGACCAGGAACAGGCAGAGACAAAACCAGGCAGAGCAGGAACAGGAACAATGGCGGGATGAATTAACAGGAGAGCAAGGCAGACTGAGAAGACCATCTGTTAAAAATACATGTGCAGGCAGTGTGCTTATATAGTGCCTGATCACATCAAATCACCTCCGCTCCGGAAGGGAAAATCCAAGATGGCCACTGACCCGGAAGTATGCCACCGAAACCAGAAGCGGGTGTCGCAAAACGGGAAGTGCGGGAAGAAGTGCTGGCACCGTATTTTTCTAAAAGCAGACAACTTTATTCTTCATTCATTCAAATAACGGGGCATTTGGCATCACAACAACCGCAACACACAAGAGCAACAGGGAGAAATCAGATTTAACACAAGAGCAGCACAAAAGTCCTCATAAACTGCAAAAATATGGAACAATACCACAAATAAAAACGCTTTGAGTTTTTTACAGACTGAGACTGAGATTCTGTATGAAAACTGGAATAAAAAGTGTAATCCAGATAAATTTGTACTGATCTGTGAAGTGTACGACGAAGACATCTTGCCTTTGTATGCATGTGAACAGTCTGTAACAGGGGCCATTATTAAGGGGCCACATGTGGACGTCGCTTGTTCCCCCCCTGCTCGGCTGTGGCCGTCGCTCGTTCCCCTTGCTCGGCTGTGGACGTCGCTTGTTCCCCCCCTGCTCGGCTGTGGACGTCGCTCGTTCCCCTTGCTCGGCTGTGGACGTCGCTCGTTCCCCCTGCTCGGCTGTGGACGTCGCTCGTTCCCCCTGCTCGGCTGTGGACGTCGCTCGTTCCCCCCCCTGCTCGGCTGTGGACGTCGCTCGTTCCCCCTGCTCGGCTGTGGACGTCGCTCGTTCCCCTTGCTCGGCTGTGGACGTCGCTCGTTCCACCTGCTCGGCTGTGGACGTCGCTCGTTCCCCTTGCTCGGCTGTGGACGTCGCTCGTTCTCCCTGCTCGGCTGTGGACGTCGCTCGTTCCCCCTGCTCGGCTGTGGACGTCGCTCGTTCCCCTCTGGCTGCGCCGCTGTGTGCTTTGCTCCCCCCACCTGCCTCGCCGTGTGCCTTGTCATGAAGGAAGTGCTTCAGGTTTGTCAAATCTATTTATTTTTAAATACATCATAAAGCATTAGCCACAAACATGAATTAAAAACACAACTCAGAGTCTGAAGACGAAGCTGTAAATAGCATAAGATACAAAACTCATTGACGGTAGCAGACAGCAGACCTTTGGAGGTGCTGAACTTTCTCGGAAATTGTGCGCAATCCGGTGCAACTAAAACAGCACAAATCATCTATGATGGCGATTTTCATGATTCAACAAAATCTCAGTGTAACTCGGACCGATTACTCGGAGTTACGTCACCGTTTCATCATGTTATTCATCTAGTGTTTAATATTTCATGTCTTTAAAAAGTTTAGGATGGAGAATTGATCAGTCTGTATGTTCTCTGAGTTTTCTGTTTTCACAAAGATGATGCAACAATGACAGATACACTGATGCTCTGAGTGGCTGCTCGCTTCTATCCAAAGCTGAGGAATACCTGCGTTACATTTATAGCGTAATCTCAATATATGCATACAGACATCCATCAGTCAGCACATCAACACTGTAGCTCTGTTACCTAAATGCAGTCTTTAAACAATCAGGAAGTAAAATAATGATGTCAATACAAGCAAATTCAATTCAATTCAATTCAAGTTTATTTGTATAGCGCTTTTTACAATAGACATTGTCTCAAAGCAGCTTTACAGAACATAAACATAGAGCAAGCAAATATATTAACATTACCATAACATTCAAATATTTACAGCTGCTGTCTGTCTCTCATTCTCACTCTCTCTGTGCTTTTTTAAGTGTAATTATTATTCACACATTTAATTATTATCCATTTAATACACTAATTATTATACATGTCATTATTCTATTTTATCTCTGGCTCTTTGAATGAATTTGAAAGCTCATCAGCTGCAGTTTGTAATTTGAAATAATTAATTGTAATGTAATTAATAATATAATTATAATAATTAATAATATATAATAATATATTATAATGCAATAATGTATAGAAATGAAACATATAGTAATAATGACTGAACCTGTACATGAAAAATAATCCACACCCCAATTTCTTTTATATATTTTATCATATATTCTTAATACACTATTGTCTAATATATCTACTGGTTTGTTTATTTATGTTTGTTTGTTTGTTTACACATAAAATGTTGATCTGGATCAAAGGTCATCTCAGATTTACACACAAAATAATAAACATGAAAATAAACATAAACATTTTGAATGTCATTATATAATATTCATAAAGAATATTTACAATCTTTATTACAATAAGCCGTTAATAAATACAAATAAAAAAAACGATTCGATTTTAAGTAACTATCCTTTCTAATAGAAAAACAAACATATGCATAAAGTAAATAATTAGATAAATGAAAAAATAGATACATAAACAAACAAAGTAATTGATAAATAAGCATTTTTGTTTATTAATTCATAATAAAATAAACAGCCTTTGATACAAACAAACAAACAAACAAACAAATACTTAAATTAAATGAGTATACCAATGAAGGAATAGATTAATGAACAAAAAACAAACAAACAAACAAACAAACAAAGAATAAATAACCCATTTGGTCTTTGACCCATTTATTAAACACCTATTATTATAATACATTATGCTAATTATGGACTAGTTTCATGACTAGAATAATTTTTCTTTTTAAATCATTTAGACAGCAATTAGTAGAGACAGTGATGACTAATTCTTTACTTTATCTTGGTAAATATAGACGAGTGTGAAAGATGAGTTGTACTGTATGTGTTGAAGAGGAGCTGTGTGTACATATTGTACTGTATATGAGGCGGTGATACAGAGCTGACTGTCAGCTGCTGATCTAACAGGCCAGAGGAAGCTGTGGCTCTCGTCCTGTCGCTCGGAGCTCCGTTGCTAATCACTGCTGAGTCGCAGTTCTGCCTGATGGGAAACGGTGCCATGAAACTGGTATCCAAAACATAATGAGATGTAGCCCAGGCAGACAGAGAGTGAGATGGGTGGAGAAGACACACAAACACATAAACACACACACACACACACACACACACACACACACACACACACACACACACACACACACACACACACACACACACACACACACACACAATTTCCCTCAAAGCATGACATTTACACTGTTGAACATTTAACCGATTGTTCATTTGTATTGTTTCTAGTCATACAACATCATTTTTATAGACATGTTACAAAAACCCAAGATGTGTAATGATTAAAACAGGAGGATTTTTTTTTACCTGAGTAATATGTATTGTATGGACTTACTGTACATCCTATTGCTGTAAACACCATTTAATTTTATTGATTTGTTTGAGAATTGGCTAGAATGATAAACACATACACACACACACACACACACACACACACACACACACACACACACACACACACACACACACACACACATCTAGCCCTGGACTCCATCTGCTAGCACAAATGGAGAAAATGTGCTTTCTGTGATAACAACTGGCTGCTGCGTGTCTCAGAGCCTGCTCACGACCCGTCTGCTCGTTACGGCCTGACGCGTTAGGGCTAAACAGATGATGGGATGTTCTCCAATCCAACAGATTAGTCTATTTAGCAGCAGGGATCCTACTAAGTGCACTACAGTGCAGTAAATTAGTGACCATTATGGTGATGTAACTTCTTACAGTGTCGCAAGGGATTCATTTACTAATCCTTTAATCGCATTAAAATCCCGTTTGCTTTCTGTCTTCCTGAGGTTTTGCTCCAGCCCCAGAGGCCATGACCACGCCCATTTATATCTCATTTCTTATAGAAGAGCAAAAACAGAAATACTGTTGGTCTTGTACCGTAGTTCTTATTTATTTTTTCTTATTTCTTATTTTAAATGGGTTACGTTTGTGCTGTGCTGTAAATTTAAATGCATCTGCATTGATAAAGAAGGGTTCCTCAAGGGTTCCTCCAGGGTTCCTCAACAGTTCTCTAAGAGAACTACTCTGCTCCAGGGGTTCCTCCTGAGAGACAAGCTATAATTCACGTCAGTGATTTATCAAATATAATTATAACAAAGAAACATTCGATATTGATATATTGGTTGACCCAAACATATTATGTAAGTCTGTGTGTGTGTGTGTGTGTGTGTGTGTGTGTGTGTGTGTGTGTGTGTGTGTGTGTGTGTGTGTGTGTGCGTAATTCAGAGAAATTGATTTGATATCATTCCGTATTACATCAGTGAATGTAATTTTTAGCTACTCATGTTTCACATTTATTTTATTTATTATTGTTTTTCTATTCCTTTATTTGTTCTTTAAAACAGTCACACCAATAAAGCACACTTTAGGGGAAGTCCTGGCCTAATGGTTAGAGAGTTTGACTCCTAACCCTAAGGTTGTGGGTTCGAATCTCCGACACCCCCCCACCCCAACTGTTCACCGGGCGACGCAGCATAAATAGCTGCCCACTGCTCCGGGTGTATGTGTGTGTGTGTGTGTGTGTGTGTGTGTGTGTGTGTGTGTGTGTGTGTGTGTGTGTGTGTGTGTTCACCGCTGTGTGTGTGCACTTTAGATGGGTTAAATGCAGAGATAAGACCCTTCTGACATTCATACACTAGAGCACACGTGAGTACGTAGTGTGTAGTGCATCATTTGTATTGTCGTATTTAATTCACGTGACACATCGAATGAAATCAGGATTTTTTTTTCAGTTTTTTCTATTTAGTTTTTTTTTTCAGTTTTATCAATTTATAGGGTCAAGCGCTTTTCACTACCATTTTCTTTTAGTCAGAACAAAGTAAAAAAAAAGAGGGATTAACTCGGCTTTCAGGTTGGTATTACACAAAGTAACTCTTTTTAATACGAACTATTATTAATCACCTTGTATTCAAGGTCTGCTGTGAGCTTTCTGACTGTCTGAGCTGAACTTTCTTTAAGCTGAATAAAAGGTGAAGATCTCTTGAGATGCTGTTCTGGGTTTTATAATTCCCAGGCTGACGCCATAAATAAGCCTGCGCTTTGTCTGATTTATGTCAAAGTCTGATGTTAACCTTGGGGTTACTCAGGGTTTTTTACTGCAGAGAACAAACAGAGTGAGGCAATGTGGCAAATCTCTGGCTCTGTTAGAAAAAAAAGATGTAGATAGATAGATAGATAGATAGATAGATAGATAGATAGATAGATAGATAGATAGATAGATAGATAGATAGATAGATAGATAGATAGATAGATAGATAGATAGATAGATAGATAGATAGATCAGAAAGGACAGAGAGGCATACACAGGAAGAAGGGTGTGAGAGAGAGAGAGACAGAGTGTGTGTGTGTGTGTGTGTGTGTGTGTGAGAGAGAGAGAGAGAGAGAGAGAGAGAGAGAGAGAGAGAGAGAGTGAGTGTGTGTGCGAGAGGGAGATAGTGTGTGTGTGTGTGTGTGTGTGTGTGTGTGTGTGTGTGTGTGTGTGTGTGTGTGTGTGTGTGAGGGAGACAGAGAGAGAGTGTAAATAAGAGAGAGAGAGTGTGTGAGGAAGAGAGAGGGACAGAGAGAGAGAGTGTGTGAGGAAGAGAGAGGGACGGAGAGAGAGAGTGTGTGAGGAAGAGAGAGGGACAGAGAGAGAGAGTGTGTGAGGAAGAGAGAGGGACAGAGAGAGAGAGTGTGAGAGGAAGAGAGAGGGACAGAGAGAGAGTGTGTGTGAGGAAGAGAGAGGGACAGAGAGAGAGTGTGTGAGAGGAAGAGAGAGGGACAGAGAGAGAGTGTGTGTGAGGAAGAGAGAGGGACAGAGAGAGAGAGTGTGTGTGAGGAAGAGAGAGGGACAGAGAGAGAGAGTGTGTGAGGAAGAGAGAGGGACAGAGAGAGAGTGTGTGTGTGGAAGAGAGAGGGACAGAGAGAGAGAGTGTGTGAGGAAGAGAGAGGGACAGAGAGAGAGTGTGAGAGGAAGAGAGAGGGACAGAGAGAGAGTGTGTGAGGAAGAGAGAGGGACAGAGAGAGAGAGTGTGTGAGGAAGAGAGAGGGACAGAGAGAGAGTGTGTGAGGAAGAGAGAGGGACAGAGAGAGAGTGTGTGAGGAAGAGAGAGGGACAGAGAGAGAGTGTGAGAGGAAGAGAGAGGGACAGAGAGAGAGAGAGTGTGTGAGGAAGAGAGAGGGACAGAGAGAGAGAGTGTGTGAGGAAGAGAGAGGGACAGAGAGAGAGTGTGAGAGGAAGAGAGAGGGACAGAGAGAGAGTGTGTGTGAGGAAGAGAGAGGGACAGAGAGAGTGTGTGTGAGGAAGAGAGAGGGACAGAGAGAGAGTGTGTGTGCTAGAGAGAGCTACAGAGAGAGAGTGTGAGAGGAAGAGAGAGGGACAGAGAGAGAGTGTGTGTGAGGAAGAGAGAGGGACAGAGAGAGAGTGTGTGTGAGGAAGAGAGAGGGACAGAGAGAGAGTGTGTGAGGAAGAGAGAGGGACAGAGAGAGAGTGTGTGTGAGGAAGAGAGAGGGACAGAGAGAGAGTGTGTGAGGAAGAGAGAGGGACAGAGAGAGAGTGTGAGAGGAAGAGAGAGGGACAGAGAGAGAGTGTGTGAGGAAGAGAGAGGGACAGAGAGAGAGAGTGTGAGAGGAAGAGAGAGGGACAGAGAGAGAGTGTGTGAGGAAGAGAGAGGGACAGAGAGAGAGTGTGTGAGGAAGAGAGAGGGACAGAGAGAGAGAGTGTGAGAGGAAGAGAGAGGGACAGAGAGAGAGTGTGTGAGGAAGAGAGAGGGACAGAGAGAGAGAGTGTGTGAGGAAGAGAGAGGGACAGAGAGAGAGCCTGAGGCGAGTCCTCATGACTGGGCTGTGAGGTTCAGAGGTCATCATCTGGATATTTTTAACTAGTCCTACAAAAGGGCCCTTCAGAGCTGAATGAGGTCACACCAGGACCCCATTTAACTGACCTTTGACCCCTGAGCCTTTCAGAATCATCTGGACTCTAAAATAGGTTTTTTTTCCTCTTTCTCTTAAAATCTGACACATTTTCTCATTTTCACAAAACAAACTTCATATAAACATTTACTTATTTATACCTGTTTATCAAGGTGTAGGCATGGTAACCAAACCTGTCTCTCTCTCTCTCTCTCTCTCTCTCTCTCTCTCTCTCTCTCGAGAGTGAGAGAATGAGAGAGAGGAGAGAGAGAGAGAGAGAAGAGAGAAGAGAAAAGAGAGAGAGATAGAGAGAGAGAGAGAGAAGAGAGAGAAAAAAAAAAAAGGAAAAACGAGAGAGAGATAGAGAGAGAGATATAGAAGAGAGAGAAGAGAGAGTAGAGAGAGATAGAGGATGAGAGTAGAGAGAGAGAGAGAGAGAGAGAGAAAGAGAGAGGAGAGAGAGGGAGAAGAGAGAGGGAGAGGAGAGAGATAGAGAGAGAGCATAGAGAGAGAGAGAGAGAGAGAGAGAGGATATAGAGATAGGAGAGAGAGAGAAGAGAGAGAAGTAGACGAAGATGATAGAGAGAGCTTAGATATAGAGAGATGTAGAGAGAGAGATAGATAAAGAGGAAAGATATATAAAAAAGAGATATTTCATAGAGAGGAGATAGATATAGAGAGAGAGAAAATATATAGAGAAAAAATATAGAGTATTCTATTCTATATCTCTCTAGACATATATAATATATCTATCTCACTGTCTCTATATCTATAGATCTAATGTTAAACTATCTCTCTCACTATGATCTCGAGATCTACTCTAGTCTCTGCTCTCTCTCTCTCTCTCTCTCTCTCTCTTGCTCTCTCTCTGTCTCTCTCCCTCCCCCCCCTCTCCCCCCCCCCCCCTGCAGTAATGGCATTCAGATGGAGCTCAGCAGTCAGTGTTGATGTTCTGAGGCGTCCGCTCTCCTCCTCGCTCCTGTACCGTAGCATGCAGGCTGTTTAAAGGGGACGCGACCCACTCAGCCCTGAACAGGACACACACTCTGCTCCTACACACGTCCCTGTGTGCTGTCATTAAAACATACAGCTTTACGTCCTGCGTGAAACTTAAAACACAAACAAGCGCAGGGTTTTAATGGACCACTTCAGTTCACATTCCAGGTCTTGTCAGCAAACAGCAGGATGTAGTGATGACCGCACAACTGAAGCTTAATAAAGAAGCCGATGTGACGTGAACACTGACGGTCCTTCAGTTTATTCAAGCAATTAAAGTCTCTTGTGGCACAAAATGTTTTGTTTGTTCTTTTCATTTAGCTTTCTTTTTTGAGAACTATATATTGTTTTTTTTTTTCAGGGGGATTACTATGAATGATGAATACATTCAAACTGTTTTAAAAGACACAATCTGGGGGCAAAAAAGTTAATTAAAGCAGTAATATTTTATACTAAATATGGAATTGTTAAAATAATTATTATTACATTCATTTAAAGAATTAACCAAATCATTTATTCATTCATTTGTTCGTTTGTTTCTACAGCATGTAGCTAATCTATCGATTTTGTTTTACTTTGCTTTTTTCTAAATTTCTTGAAAGAAAGAAAGAAAGAAAGAAAGAAAGAAAGAAAGAAAGAAAGAAAGAAAGAAAGAAAGAAAGAAAGAAAGAAACTGACCACAAAAATCCTGACAGACATAGAAAATAAATACTTTTACCCCCTAGCCCCTAGTGTATGTGGGTGGATGGGATGCTCCAAGCTAAGAGTGTGTGTGTGTGTGTGTGTGTGTGTGTGTGTGTGTGTGTGTGTGTGTGTGTGTGTGTGTGTGTGTGTGTGTGATGTTGAGGAGGTGCTTGATTAATCCCCGTTCAGTGTTTAATCACTCAGCTCCGCCCCCTGGTGCCCCACTAAAGCATGTGATGTGGCATTCCAAAAGAGGAAGGGGGTCATTGCTTGTGACCTTTGACATTTGGGTCTCAGATT
>NC_062524.1:5128611-5156111 GCF_022655615.1 Tachysurus fulvidraco
TGTGCTTTTAGTGCTTAATCGTTTATGATCAGCCCGAGATAATGTTTGAATTTCAGTGTGATGGAGTCGTTGTTATTAGGCTTGTTATTAGGAGTACTGACACGTTCAGGTCAGGGTTTATGAGAGAGCTGATTGACTCCTTTCTCCATTAAGTGGAAATAAAGTGTGTGTGTTTCATTGCGCTTCCAATTACGCTACTATTTGGGGTGCCAAAACTTTTTTAATGTTTAGATTTCAGGAAATTACAATGTACTGATTAAATATCACATCATATGCGATGTAAAATTAATATGAATGAACAATTTAACTGGGTTACACTTGATGTCAGAAATAATCAATGACAGCTTGGGTTAATTTTCTCACAGTAGACAGTAGATTCACTTATTGCCCTCGATGTTACCAAGTCTTTCACTCATTTTGTTGATTATCTGCTTAAACTTCTCTATATCATTGCTACTTCACCACAGTGTATTGTTTGCTAATAGCCAGACTTTTTCCTGACCTTGAATGTGTGTGCCTTCAAATGGTGGGAAACCTTCTGAGACTGAATATCTGTTTCTGAGGTACTCTTTCACTAACTAAGGCTCTGTTTCTGAGGTACTCTTTAGCTAACTGAGGCTGACTTTTGAGGTACTCTTTAGCTAAATGAGACCCTGTTTCTGAGGCACTCTGAAGCTATCTGAAACTCTGTTTCTGAGGTACTTTTAGCTAACTGAGACTCTGTTTCTGAGGTACCATTTTGTTAACTACGACTCTGTTTCTGAGGTACTCTTTAGCTAACTGAGGCTGAATTTTGAGGTACTCTTTAGCTAAATGAGACCCTGTTTCTGAGGCACTCTGAAGCTATCTGAAACTCTGTTTCTGAGGTACTTTTAGCTAACTGAGACTCTGTTTCTGAGGTACAATTTTGTTAACTACGACTCTGTTTCTGAGGTACTCTTTAGCTAACTGAGGCTGAATTTTGAGGTACTCTTTAGCTAAATGAGACCCTGTTTCTGAGGTATTCTGTAGCTATCTGAAGCTCTGTTTCTGAGGTACTTTTAGCTAAATGAGACCCTGTTTCTGAGGTACTCCGTAGCTAAATAAGGCCCTGTTTCTGAGGTGCTTTTTAGCTAAATGATGTTTCTAAGATGCTCTTTTCCTGAGACCTTGGCTATGAGGTGTGTGTTTGCAAATAAACGCTGGTTCTGAGGTACACGCAAGCTGATTGCAGCTCTGGGTCTTAGCGACTTTTTACATTAAAATGTACTGACCATTGTATCGACACCAATATGTTTTTAATTCTATTGGGCATTCTGTTTAGGAACCATAACAGGTAATATATAAATAGATATTATATAACATATTATTAAAACAATTGTGATGTGTTTTGTTTTCTTTATGACCAATTCTGTAATTCTGAAATTCAGCAGCTCTAAATAAACAGGACCAGGTTCATGTCAAGCATCTGATCTTGCCACTGTTTTGTTGTTTTACTCTGTGTGAAAGCCTTTTTTTCTGCTGCTGTTTGTTTAGACAACTAGCTGCGGAGCTGATGGTGTTTGAGAGCGACACTAATCAGCTCTCGGTCTCCATTTGCACTGCCTCAGCAGCCCTGCGTAAAATCACAAAGACGCAGTGATCACGCCACAATTAACACACACTGACACCACAGCCACACAGCTGCAGGCTGAAAGGAAGGACTTCGCTTATTTCTTGCACGTGTCTTCAAACACTAATGTGAAAAATTGTGGCTCAGAAAGACATTTTTAAATAGTTTGAATACAGCTCAGTCATTATTAATGACAAAGATATGCCAGTTATTTCAACTGCTAATAAAAATCAGTAACTTTTCCGAAACTCTCCATGCAGCCTGTATTATCATCTTGGAAGGACAAATTCAATATAGAGTTTAATAAAGTACCCTAAACTACTCTACTGTTCTTTACTCTACTCTTCTACCCTACACTATTCTATACTTCTCTACATTACTCAACTCTATAATATTCTACAATACCCTACTCTTCTTCACTTTACTCTACCCCACTTTGTCTACACTACTCTACTCTTCTTTAGTTATTTACTCTTATTAATTCTTCTTTAGTTCTTTACTCTGCTCCACATTACTCTAATAAGAGTAACTTATTCAAAGATTCTACATTTTAAAGGTCAATTATTAAAACCCATAAATAATGAATACATTTATTTTATACTTATGTGTATTATAAGATCTTGTATTATTTAGAAATGATTTAATGATCTCTTTCTAATCATACAAATATCCATTTTTCAGGTCACCTGAAAGGCTAGGTATCTAAAGTGACCTCATTGTTCAAAACCATTATTTCAACACACTGAACCATCCAGAGAGGGGCACGATGGCTTAGTGGTTAGCGCGTTCGCCTCACATCTCCAGGGTTGAGGGTTCGATTCCCGCCTCCGCCTTGTGTGTGCGGAGTTTGCATGTTCTCCCCGTGCCTCGGGGGTTTCCTCCGGGTACTCCGGTTTCCTCCCCCAGTCCAAAGACATGCATGGTACAGTAGGTTGATTGGCATCCCTTGAAAAATTGTCTGTAGTGTGTGATTGCATGAGTGAATGAGAGTGTGTGTGTGTGTGTGTGCCCTGCGATGGGTTGTCACTCCGTCCAGGGTGTATCCTGCCTTGATGCCCGATGACGCCTAAGATAGGCACAGGCTCCCCGTGACCCGAGGTAGTTCGGATAAGCGGTAGAAAATGAGTGAGTGAACCATCCAGATCGTATATTTCTTGGGCGTTTTTTTGTGCCATTGCTGAATAGCTAAACCATACAAAATATGTGCCAAAAGCAATCCTGAATAAAATTGTTGCATCACATGACATGATACTACAGAAAGTATCGCTTAATGTACCAGATAATGACATGGTTCACATGACAGAGTTATTGGAAACAAACCGCTGTTAGTTCTGTTGAAACCACAGTGCTTCAATTTGTGTGTGTTTGTGTGTGTGTGTGTGTGTGTGTGTGTGTGTGTGTGTGTGTGTGTGTGTGTGTGTGTGAATGAGGGCATTGAGTAGCACAGCTGTAAAATGATGCGGTTTTACTCTCATTGCTCTGCTGGGGTATGCAGTCTTGTCCTTCTTTCACAACACACACAGACAGATTACCACAATCAAGAATTGTTTTTCTTTTTTCTTTCTCATTTCTGTGTTTTCAAGTTCTGTTAATAACTTGATGAGGAATTATGAGGATGAATTAGTAGAATTTGTAAATGAATCTTTAAATCTGTATATTTTATGCATGAACTAATGTTTCCAAGAGAAGAATTTGTCTTCCTGTCACCTACTGTAGACCCCTTAACATGAATTAAAATATTAACAGTCGTGTTTCTTACCAGTCAAAAAATGTAAAAATACCATACAGTACTTTTCCATGCCTCCTTCACGGTGCCATTACAGATACACATCTTTTGCAAACTTGACTACTACGCTGCACAACAGATTTTACACACTGCACATTCTTGCACACACACTTTCATTTATTTATGACTTTAATTATCACTGTACAGTTATTACACACACAAACACTACCATAACCTCTCTTCATACATATTTAATATACAGTTAATGGACAGAAATCTCTCTCTGTAAATAATGTGAGAGTTGTGTACATGTTTATTTACTCTTTCTTATTTGTGCTATTTTACAATATTTTGTGAGTTTATTGTGAGTCTTTGTGCTGCTTATGTGTTAAGTCCTGGTTCTCCCTGTTACTCTGGTGTTGTGGTTGTTGTGACACCACATTTCTCCTTAGGGAAATACTATGCAACTCTACACTACACAACTCTACTCTACACGATACTACACTGCACAACTCTACACCACTTTACAACACACAACTCTACTCTACTTTACACCAAACAACCCTGCTCTGCCTTACACCACACAACTCTACTTTACACCACACAACTCTACTTTACACCATACAACTCTACTTTACACCACACAACTCTACTCTACTTTACACCACACAACTCTACTCTACTTTACACCAAACAACCCTACTCTGCCTTACACCACACAACTCTACATTACACCACACAACTCTACACCACACAACTCTACTGTACTTTACACCACACAACTCTACTCTACATTACACCACACAACTCTACTTTACACCACACAACTCTACTTTACACCACACAACTCTATTTTACACCACACAACTCTACTCTACTTTACACCACACAACTCTACATTACACCACACAACTCTACTTTACACCACACAACTCTACTCTACTTTACACCACACAACTCTACTCTACTTTACACCAAACAACCCTACTCTGCCTTACACCACACAACTCTACTTTACACCACACAACTCTACTTTACACCACACAACTCTATTTTACACCACACAACTCTACTCTACTTTACACCACACAACTCTACTTTACACCACACAACTCTACTCTACTTTACACCACACAACTCTACATTACACCACACAACTCTACTTTACACCACACAACTCTACTTTACACCACACAACTCTACATTACACCACACAACTCTACTTTACACCACACAACTCTACTCTACTTTACAACACACAACTCTACATTACACCACACAACTCTACTTTACACCACACAACTCTACTCTACTTTACACCACACAACTCTACATTACACCACACAACTCTACTTTACACCACACAACTCTACTCTACTTTACACCACACAACTCTACTTTACACCACACAACTCTACATTACACCACACAACTCTACTCTACTTTACACCACACAACTCTACTCTACCTTACACCACACGACTCTACTCTACACCACACAACTCTACATTACACCACACAACTCTACTCTACTTTACACCACACAACTCTACTCTACCTTACACCACACGACTCTACTCTACACCACACAACTCTACATTACACCACACAACTCTACTTTACACCACACAACTCTACTCTACTTTACACCACACAACTCTACTTTACACCACACAACTCTACATTACACCACACAACTCTACTCTACTTTACACCACACAACTCTACTCTACCTTACACCACACAACTCTACTCTACTTTACACCACACAACTCTACATTACACCACACAACTCTACTTTACACCACACAACTCTACTCTACTTTACACCACACAACTCTACTTTACACCACACAACTCAACATTACACCACACAACTCTACTTTACACCACACAACTCTACTCTACATTACACTACACAACTCTTCTCTACACAACTCTACTCTACTTTACACCACACAACTCTACTCTACCTTACACCACACAACTCTACATTACACTACACAACTCTTCTCTACACAACTCTACTCTACTTTACACCACACAACTCTACTCTACCTTACACCACACAACTCTACATTACACTACACAACTCTTCTCTACACAACTCTACTCTACTTTACATTACTCTATTGTATTCAACTATACACTACTTTACCCTACTGTACTCTACACTAAAGTCTATACACCCTTAACTACTGTACTCTACTCTATTGTACTAAACACTACACTGTACTTCTTTACTCAATTCTACACAATCGTACCATACACTATTGCAGTGGTCCCCAACCCCCGGTCCGTGAACCAGGACCAAATGGTACCGGGCCGCCCAAGGAACATTCAATTATTTCCATTTTACTTACTGTGGTGTATTTCTCTCGAGTTTGTGTGACTTTCCATGGACGAGAGGTTAACCGGGAGCTGAGAGACGTCACCTAAAGCCGCACCAATACCGCGCATGCGCAAAATATCGTGATATCGGGCCGGGTTTAGGTGACGTCTGGAGCTGAGCGTCTGCAAGCTTTGGTGGAGAGAGAAGGTGTGTATCGCTCTTCTCTCTGTTCACCGGTACTTTGTCATGTTTAACAGTGCTTGCTGTACGTGTATATTGCGTTTGCTCAAATTTAACCCACAAATTAGCAAAAATGAGCACGAAACAGACGTCGTTAGAAAGTTAGAAACTCTGCCGGTGTTCTCGATTAAAGTCATGGCGGAATACCCTGAGATTGTCACCACAGCACTTAAATCCCTATCGCCATTTCCGACATGCTAACTGTGTGAAGCGGGGTTTTCTGCAGTGACGGCAACCGAAACAAAACAACGAAATAAACTGGACATAAGCAACACACTTCTGGTGTCAGTGTCTCCTATTACCTCAGATGGAACCGTCTCGTTGCAAAGAAACAAGCTCAGGGTTCTCGTTGATTTAGCGTTGTATTGAGTTAAAAGGCATGTTTAAATACAATTAAATTAAAATTATTCATTTTTATTTAATTGTATGGCCCCCACCCCCAGCCGGCCACGGTAAAATTATCAAACAATGACAGGTCCACGGCAAAAAAAAAGGTTGGGGACTACTGCACTATTATACTCAACTCTACACTTCATGCTACACAATATGTCCAGGAAACCATTAATCTCATTTTATTCATTTGCCAAATTTCTGTGTAAAGATTTGATGTAAAGATTGAGGCCCAGCTAGCGATCCAGCAAAGCGTTAAGTACTTTGAAAAATAACTGTAGCAGAAGCAATAAAATTGCGAAACAAATTTTAGCCAATCGCGTGCATTTATGCAAATAATTTTGTTAAAGGCAGCTCATGTGGATCAGAGTCTAGCTGCTAGCTAATCATTTTTGACTTTTCAAGATTTTTTACTCATAGTTACCTTATCTGGTTTTATTTGCAAACTGAAGTGGTTTGTTAAAAAAAAGGACTATTTTTGGTTTGAATCTATCACCACTTCTGAAAACAGTGCACTCCTGCCGCAATGTGTAAATGATGCACTCTGTCTTCAGAAACCGCATGTTTACGACACAGAGTTTCCTCGTGTTTCACTTCAGCATTCTGTTGAGCTTGTATAACCCAGCTCAGTGAGTTTGTTGCTTCCTTTTAAACATCTCGCGTGACCATTATTTCGAGCGCAACTTTACAGGCAGGACCCAAATAAAAACTTAAAACACCAATTGGAACTTGTAAATCAAAAGTGTTTTGTTTTTTCATGTCTTTCTTGAATTAAGATCGACCTCCAAGTGCACGCAAGCCTGAGTGAGGAGACGTATCCGTGCTGGTGCTGCGATGTTTAACCGCATGATAAATTTAGCGCTGAACAGACCACGAACGCCTCATCTCTCAACCGTCGAGTGGACAGAGGAGACACGGAGTGATAGTGACACATCTTCCAACTACTCTCTCTCTCTCTCTCTCTCTCTCACACACACACACACACACACTTTCTGTCTCTGAACCCTTGCCAGCGTTCTCTCGCTCTCCCTCTCTCTGCTTAAATGAATAGGGATTTTCAAAGGATCTTAGAACAAAATCTCTTCCCAGACTTGGCCCATGACTCTATTTCACTTTGTTCATTTGAGAGCAGGACCTAATGCAGCTGGGTTTATAAGTGAACAGGGGGTGCTAGGAATTTAAATACACAACCCTAAATGTCAAGTGGCTAAGACAAAATTTGTGCTGTTTTTCAAGGTATTTTCAAGTCTACAAGGTCTCAGTCTCCTCCAGGACTCAGAACACCGATTTCTACATCTTGTATTTACCCTTTTCTAAGAAAAAAGAAAAAGCAACGCTCAGTCGTCTTTCGACTTCTCTTTGAAAACAGCTGCCTCGGGGAAAGCAGACATGAATAGCCATGCTTGGCCTAGAGTCTTTTTTTCTGAAAATCATCTAAGACGTTAGCCAGTAGCCTGTAGAGCATCATAAGCAGGCCGCGGGGCGTCAGAAAGCTCTCCAAACCTGTAACTGGAGAGTGTTATGGGTCAAAACTGGCCCCTTGTGCTTGTCATGAAATATACATCTCTGAAATCAGTTCAGATTTGTACTATTTTACTGCTGCAGCACTGCTAAATCACACAGGGTTTCTGCTGTAGACTAGGATCCAGAAACACCCAAAGTCTACACGGCTCTGCTAATAAGCAAAATCAAAAATTCCTAATCTTTCTAATTTGCAAAAACAGTACAATATTAGAAAGGATTCATTTAAAATGAATATAATTAATAATTCATTATAAAATGATTAATGTTCATTTTGTTCCAAAATAATCAGATCAGATTTCAAACGTTCGACGTGTTTCGCAAATATAGATGGAAAGTAAAGCTAAAAGACATCTTAAAAATAAATCAAATTTCCTTTATTCCCATCCCACAGTAGTGGTTATTATGAAGCTCATATGAAAGTAGACACAGGAGTTTATAGGTTCTATAAGTATTTTTTCAACATTTCTATAAATATATTGCCTCTAGTTGAGTTAGGTTTAGGGTGGAGGTTATGTTAGAAAACAGAAGCGTATCCCTTTAAATAAACTTAGCTCTTTGTCATATTTATTCACATTTTTTACCCCTTTCTTGTGTTGTTTATTCAGCTATTTCACAAGAACAGGCTCTCTGTAGTATACAATCAGCGGTGCATGAAGGTTGTTTTTTATGTTGCAGAATTTAAAATGTCTGGATTGAAAAGTGTTACAGTCTCTGGCCACATTTTGAGCTCTTGGCCTGCTCTGAAGGCCATTTACTGCCGGGCAGCGAGTGGCAGCGCTCCAGCTACTCCTTTTAAAACTGCTCCATTAAGGACAGACAGTGGCTAATTACGAGCGATTATCCTAACAGCAGAGACGATGAAGTATTTATTTAAATGCCATTGCTATTTTTTCAAGCAGGCGAGCTCGGAGAATGGAGTCTCCTTCAGCTTAAAGCTTATTCCACACAATTACCAGTGGTTTCCAGACAAGAGCCATGGATATGTAAAGGAATGTACTAAAAGTCCTATGATTCCTCTGGCCATGTCATGTCTATCCCACATTCAGATCATGCACAATGAGGCTTCTATTAGAGTCTCATCCTGCTGCGTGGAAGCGTCGCTTATTAAATTAAAGCCTGTGAATGGAAATGAAATAGTCAAATAGACAAGAATCATCTAGACTGATAATTAAGCCTTTTTTTTCATCCTAACTGTATAATTACATTTCTGATAGTTTAACAGATGTCTGTTCTTCAGACGAGACAAACAGACTCAATATCTCAATCGAGGTGCAAGGGTTTAGGTAGTTAATGGTTCTTACCTCCCTAAAGAGGGCTTTCTCTGATGGGGGGAAATGGTACAGGGTTCTACAGAAAGTAAGGGTTTTATTCCATCTATTTTACTCACGTTTAATTCTGTGGAACTTCCATGAAACAAGTTTGTTCCTGTTAGCTATAAAAAGTCTCTCCAACTCCAAACCCAGATTTTTTTCTTTTTCTTGAGGTTAATGAAGACTTGAAGACAAAGAATCGACACTTCTCATGCTAAGAGAGAAAAAAGAAACTCTTTTGTTGTTCATGTGTCTGAACATCCTGATACTGGAGACTTTTTCCATTACTGTCATATAGATGTCATATAGATGTCATATAGATAGCTTATCCTACACAGGGTTGCAAAAGGGACACTGTGGCCATAATGAAATCTATTTAGAGAGTCTACAACATGTCTTTAGGCTGGGGAGGAAACCGGAGAACCCAAAGGAATCCCTGAAGCATGGGGAAAACATGTGAACTCCACACAAACAGGACAGAGAAGAGAATTAGATCTCTGAGACCGAGGTGTGAGACAAACGTGCCAACTCATAACACTTCTATTTTTTTTTATCAGTTGGAATGTATTAGAAAGCTGAAATGCTAACAGTGCAAATGAATCACAGGAGTTGGATTTAGAGTTGGAGAAAAAAACATTAATACACAAGCGCATAATGTAGCACACGAATGTTCACGTATCAAATGCCTGCTAGAATGTTCCAGAAAAAATGTTTTGCTTTGTAAAACCAGCTCAGATCAGTTTGTCTCTGTCTAAAAACATCCAGCAATCCACTGCGATCAAACTAAATCTAGGCTTTTCACTAACTGAGTCAAGATGATCATCTCTGAGAGCAGCGTCTGTTAGTTCCATCGTTCCATCGTCTTCTTCTCCAAGGCCACCATGAGTCACAAAACACACAGACCTACGCTCCCTCTGCTGCCTTCAGACAAATGTCAGGGTCCTGATAAATAAATAACGACACCCACCCGACTGGCAGTGCCCTCCTACGTACAGCACACACACACACAGACACACACACAGTAATCCCATGGTATCATCACACTACATCACTCAGACCGTGTGTTCATTTCTAGCCTCGTGGTCACGCGGCACTGCAAGATTTAGAGTTTCCTCTGTATTTTAAAACATGTTCCCATCACATTTTATGTGCATTTGGACCAAATCCTTTTCTGGATCTGCTAAAAATGGAGCTCTATTTCAGCTGACTAACACAACATGCCTTCAGAGAAAGTGTTCACAGCACAGAAGTGGCTCATTAAAGCAGCAGACCAGCTCACAGACACACTCTGAAACGACAGCACTGACCTGTGAGGCTAAAAGAAAATGTCATTAATGATTGCTGTGGGGAATCTGACTATTAATGATAGAGAAAACCTTCCCAGACTGATTTATTATGAATTATAAGAGTGTTAAAACAACCACACTCAAATAAATCTGTCTCTAGAGATGTTTACAGTATTCGAGCGAAACTGGAGAAAAATTATAAGTGGAAAATATCAAAAGAACACAAACATAGCGACAATAATAGGAAAAAATATATATTTTTTTTGTCAACCTTATTTATGTTAATAATAATAATAATAATAATAATAATAATAATAATAATAATAATAATAATAATAATAATGTGGGGACACGGTGGCTTAGTGGTTAGCACGTCCGCCTCACACCTCCAGGGTTGGGGGTTCGATTCCCGCCTCCGCCTTGTGTGTGTGGAGTTTGCATGTTCTCCCCGTGCCTCGGGGGTTTCCTCCGGGTACTCCGGTTTCCTCCCCCGGCCCAAAGACATGCATGGTAGGTTGATTGGCATCTCTGGAAAATTGTCCGTAGTGTGTGAGTGTGTGTGTGAATGAGAGTGTGTGTGTGTCCTGTGATGGGTTGGCACTCCGTCCAGGGTGTATCCTGCCTCGATGCCCGATGACACCTGAGATAGGCACAGGCACCCCGTGACCCGAGAAGTTCGTATAAGCGGTAGAAAATGAATGAATTAATAATAATAATAACTCTAGCAGTCTAAAATCTAAAGAGCTTTTGACCCTTCTGTACTTCCGTATTAAATCCTGACAATTATGACTAATATTTATTTTAATTTTTATCCCATTTTCTCCTGAATTTTGGTCACTGACTGTTCTTCCCCCTAATAATTACTGTATTTCCCATGTAGAGGAGTGCATTTACTTCCTGCTTCAATCTGCTGTTCATGCTCTGTCACAGCTTGGCCTCTGAGTTTAACTTCCCACATACACATGGATATGAGCTCACACGCCTACGTCTGGCTCACGTCGCTCTGACTGATCCTACTCTTCCCTTTTTAATAGTTCTAACTACATGATGGCTCACTTCCTCACTTCCTGAGTTCTATCCTGAGCCAAAATAACTGTCTTTGCAGCATGTGGCTTTCCTCCAGGTCCTTCAGTTTCCTCCAGTTGCTCCAAATCAAGCCAGTGGGTGACCTGGCTATTCCAAAGTGCCCCCTTAGTGTCCTGGTTTATTTTCACCTACTGCTCAGGATTCCCAGAACTGAGTGCGGATCGACCTCCGTGACCAGGATAAAGCGGATACTGATGATGAAAAACAATGAACAAGACATGAGGTCTGGCCAAGCACTACTACCACAATCACTGGTGAAACTGATGAAAAATGATGTCATCATTTTTACATGACAAATCTACCAATACCATTCAGACAAAAAAAAAAAAAAAAGAAAAGATTTGATCTGGACATCACAGGAGAACTCATTCACATGAATTCTCAACTTCAAAGGTCATTTGATCCGGTGACTAATTCCCTCGATGAGGAACAGCTGGAATTTACAGTTCTGCCCCAGATGTGCTCATGGCCTACACATACTGTACTGTATATAGAGTACATTTTCTCCCAGGATGCAGAGAGTATACTGTGGATACTCCTGTATGAGGCTGGAGTGATCTAATGCCGCACGCATGCTGCGGAATAAAAAATGTCTGCTTTCTCATCAACAGCTATTGAGAGTGAAGTGTTGTGGTGAAAACTCCTACAAGAACGCTCTGTGCGGACATGACTGATGTCTGGGCTCCTTCGAGTAGGACGGTGTCTTCCGGGGGCCTTTGACTTATTCGGTTGTGTGTGGTGTTCTTGTTTTATGAATGATGCCACTGCATGTTCATACGGTTTATATTTGACAAGGCAGGACACAGAGAAGCAAAACAGGTGATTTGCATTCTAAACAACTCTCTCTCTCTCTCTCTCTCTCTCTCTCTCTCTCTCTCTCTCTCTCTCTCTGTTTTTATTCTATCGCTCCATCTGTCTCTGTGGCCCTCCAGGCTAATGTTTTCTTTCCATCTGGATAAAGCCTGTGCACCTGTGGATCACAACACAACACACATACACACACACAAACAAACAGCGAGCTCAAAGAAGAAGGAAAAAATGACATCCACGCAAATATGAACAGGAAGTATGTTCATGAAAAGAATTACACACACACACACACACACACACACACACACACACACACACACACACACATTCAGGCATAGAACAAATATGAAAAGGAATTTTAAAAAAATGCTATGCTTATGCACAGAACATAAGAACACACCCAAATGGCATGCTCAGAAAATAAATAACATAGAACTAAATACAGGAAGTGTATGTTCATGCACAGAATACACACTCACACATGCACACACACTCACACATGCACACACACACTCACGCATGCACACACACTCACACAGTGATCTCAGAGAAGCAAAAAATGACATACAACAAATATAATCAAGAACAGAAAGTGGTAGAAAATGGTAGGACACACACAAACACACACAAACACACACACACACACACACACACACACACACACACACACACACACACACAAACACACACACATACACACAAACACACACACACACACACACACACACACACACACACACACACACACACACAGAGATGCAGGCTTTAGGTTTCAGGCTTCAGCCACTTTCTGGCCATCAGCTCAGCTCAACAGACTTAATGATCCGCAACCAAACATCTGAGTGAATGCGAGTCTGTCTACGAAGTGGAAGGCATGAAAACGGCCTTGTTTCAATTTTAGTTGTGCGATAAAACCTGCAAAATAGCCTTCGTCTTCAGGTCCGGGAAAACTACTGCACTTCAAGGCAACGCACATTTTCTCATATGATCAATACAATCTGAACGATAACGGTACAATGAATCACAAAAAGAGGAACCGACAACAGCGAGGTCGTTTCTTATCGAGGGTTTACAGGGGGGACCTTCAAAGTGCACTTGTTTCAGTTCAGATAATAACAAACAGCTTTGAGAATATGATTAGGTTTGGCCTACTGGCAGACTACTCTGCTTGAATTGGTCTACAAAAGCATCTCGCTTATTAAACCACTGCCAACTTAATCCTAACCCTGACCCCTCAAATCCAAGCCTCAATATGCCCTAATTTTAAACTCTACCTCAACCCTAACCATAATGTTAACCCCAATTCTCTAATCCAAACCTCTATTGCTAAACCCTAACCCCTAATCTTTACCACTACTGCTAACCCCTAACTCTAATCTTTACCCCTAACCCTAATCTTTACCCCTAACCCCTAACTCTAATCTTTACTCCTAACACTAATCTTTACCCCTAACCCCTAACCTCTACTGCTAATATCTAACATCAAGCCTAACCCCTATCCTTAATCACTTAACCCCTAATCCTTACCTTTACTGCTAACCCCTAACTCTAATCTTTACCCCTAACCCTAATCTTTATCCCCTAACCCTAATTTTTACCCCTAACCCTAACATCTAACATCAAGCCTAACCCCTATCCTTAACCCCTAATCCTTACCTTTACTGCTAACCCCTAACTCTAATCTTTACCCTAACCCTAAACTCTACTGCTAAACCCTAACCCCTAATCCTAACCACTGCTTCACCCCATAACCTTAAGCCTAAACCCTAAACCGTAAACCTAACCCTTACCCCAAGCTTAAACCATGACCCCTAGATCTAACTCAAATTCCTAACTCTTACCCCAAAACCAAGTCCCTAACCCTAAACCTAACTCATGGTTATGTGATAGCTTAAAGGTGTCCGATTACCAATCGGAAGGTTGTGAGTTTGAATCCCACATCCACCAGTCTGAGCAAGGCCATTAACCCTCAATTGCTCACTTGTATAAAATGAGATGGAATGTAAATGTCTCTGGGTAAAAGCGTCTGTCAAACGCTGAAAACAGAAATGTATTAATCAACGTCAACTGCTTCGACTGCTACGTTCCAGCTGTCTGGTTTTCCTACACGGTCTCTCGGCTCAGTCAGAAGACAATGATATTCAAAACTATCGACCTCAGTCTCACAAAAGCAATTTAACATCGCAATCAAAGCTGAAGAAAAAATGAATATACTGTAAACTGCACACACAACAGCACAGAACGTGTTTTCTGCAATAACTTTTGTCCGCTGGTCCGAATTTTCTGTCCGGATCAAGCGCTTTGTAAAGTGGACACAATCATCACATCTGCTGAAAAACACTCTTGTTCAATTGTCCAAATGAAGGCATAATTCGAGTGTGCGTGTGTTGGGTTTTCTAATTTGCACGCTGACAGTAATGTAATGCAGCGGGTGCTGCGGCGTGCCAGCTTGTCTCTGTGCCAGGCGGGCTGGCACTCGGGCCACTTAACCGTTTAGAGTGCTGGCACGAGTCCTGCTCTCTCTCTTCTAGACATCTATGCATGCGACGACAGACCGGCATGCAGGACGAACCGTGGAAAGAGAAAGCTGTTTATTTGAAATCCTTTCAGATAGGCTGTTATATTCTCGACCTCTACAATGCAGTCAAGCATGCCAGGGCTCATTTAAACTTGGGAGAAGGGACACTTTTTAATTTACTTTACTCCACTTATATGTTTCACCTCTAGCTCTGTTTCTGAAGTGTGCCACCTCCGTGTCTAGTAATAAGCTCAATAAATCTGTCGTATTTATTACCGTATAACGTGTTCTTTCCCAGTTCTTTCTATCTCATAGAGACGACGATATATCTGAGGGCTAAACTTTTGTGTCCAGCGGATACTTTTATTAATGCATTTACTGCAGGGACATAAAAAAAACACTAAAACCGACATATAGCTGCACTTAGTCTCTGCCCGCTGCTGCTTTTAGCGTCCTACAAATTCTGTTTGATACTGTATAATAGTCAATCGCATGCGCGTGCATCACGAATGAACCGCCGGAAAGGAGGTTTGTGTCATTAAAGCACTATTCGGACGGGATTAGTTTTACGTGGGGACGTGGAGTAATGCAATTTTACCTCAGGACGTCTGTAATATTAATTGGCCAATTCGCACGGGACAAGACATCTCAGTAAAACTAGCAGAAGTGGGAGGGGTAACTCGCTTTTCGCACCACAGTAACCTCCTTGTCGTCATGTGTGTATGACGTTGCTTCCTGTTTCAAGCGACTCCATGCTTGCAAAAACTTTTAAACAGGTAATGACGGAATTTTACCGTACATATTTACAGCGGGTCGATTCGGACGGGATTAGTATTACCTGAGGTAATTTTTCCGGACCTTTTTACAGAAGGTAAAAGTCGTCGTAATCTTTACTGACATTGTCCGTAATGATTACCGAGATGGAGCATTCGGACGGGATTAAAATCACAGAGAAGCTCTGGTAATAATTACTGTACCCCCCACGTCCCCACGAAAAACTAATCCCGTCCGAATAGGGCTTAAGACTCAACCTTACGTCTACTCCATCGGCTGTTCCACTTCACTCTGAATCCTATACAGTTGCCATGCAGAATAAACAGGAAAGTCAACAGGAAATAAACACCTTCGACTGCACTAGAGCTCATCAGGGTACATTCTATTAAACACTCAAACTCATTCAGAAAACCAAAGAGAAAACTGTCATGGCTGTATGAATTTCCTTTCCCTAAGTCATTGGGAATGCAGATAGGCTTACTCCTAAAGCCCATCTCTTTAAAAAAAACCTCTACAAAAGGCTCAGACTCTATAACATGACAGGGATAGCTTTAGAGTACAGGAAAACAGTCTGCTAACTGTATTCTCTAAGCTTGTCATCTTTCAGCAGGCCCTAATCTCAGTCCTGCTCAATTTCCCACGGGGCAGAGGCCTATTAGATTACACCGATTCTGCCCTCATGATAACACAAGCTCTCGGCTGCTCGTCTGAGAGTTCAGAAGGAAAACTCTGTCGGAGCCTGTGGAGACGAGGAGCGGCTGGGAAACCGAGAGCGCTGGACTGTGCAGCAATGCCTCCTTTGAGGTGATCGCTTTTGACACGTGTGTTTCAGCAGCTACGAAACATGAAAAGGCTGCTTCCGTTCGCCCAGGAGGACGGCCTGCAGGGATTATGGAAGGGCGAGCGATCGTTGCTGCGGATGTAGAGACCGAAAGGTGCTTCATTTCCTTGTCGGAGTCTTGGGTCACACTCCACAGATCATCATTTCATATCCAAATGAAGGCGCTCGGTGGATCAGATCATCACACTGATCTATCACACTTTCACCAGGTTCCCAAAAAGTCCTCAGCAGCAAATAACAAAAATGGAGCGGGGGTTGATTTGATTTGGGAACACACCTCTGACACTACTTACCGTCTCACCCCTGGAGCCTGTGGAAGCTTTGTACGAGCATGCGACAATATGGTAACACATAACCGTAACGTTCATTCACACCGCCTTTATCGGCCGGGTTCGAATTTGCATCTCTACCCTTTGGATTAGTGAACGCACCAGTGCTACTGAAAAGGGGTGTGGTTCTACAACAAAGCTCTCTAGACTTCATTTATCACAATATGTGAATGGTGCCTTCAGGGCTGCGTCCTCATGGAAATAAAACACTCCAGGGCTTTAGGGGAGGGCAGGGCAGGGCAACAAGGCCTGGGATAAAAACAGGTGTTGGATGGGAAAATCGGAATCGCTTAGACGCAATCTCTCAGGTGTGTGTGTGTGTGTGTGTGAGAGAGAGAGAGAGAGAGAGAGAGAGAGAGAGAGAGAGAGAGAGAGAGAGAGGACAATTCAACATATCACCATCATTGCATCAATCCAAAGTGTCTAACAAGAGAAGTTCTATATTTCACAATTTTTTATTTCTTTTTTTAATTAATAAAACGAAATGAAATGTTCCACAACATTCCCTGTAACCAGTGATTTATGAAAAATAAATCACTTTTTTATTCATCTACTAATCGTTAGTGTATTACACACGGAATAATACTTTATAAGTGAAGAGAATTTCGTGAAAAGTAAATATATTAAAAAAAAACGAATCATTTCCGTCAAACGCGGTAAAAGCCGCAGCTTGTTTCTGAAGGTTTTTTTTTTTTTTCCAGTCTACAAAGTAAAGGATGTAAAGTATAAGAGCAGAACAGAACAGGGGTAACATTTAAAGCAATTGACATTTAGAGCACGTTTCTGTTCAAACGGAGACGCTACAAATAAAAAAAGACAGAATGAAAGGAAACTGCAAACCAAATTGCCATTTTAACGTTACATCAAGTCGGGGAAATGTCAACAAACAAGGAGGTGGAAAAAAAGAGGTGCAGTGACTTTCTAAAAAAAACAATAACAACAACAACAACAACAACAACACATGACCGGAAAGTTCCGGTACCTGGTTTTCCGAGGAGAGAGACGTGCCAGGTGTGATGGAGGGAGACAGGAAGGAAGCACTCCCTGAGGTAAACTACAAGCCTCGGGTTTAGGTGCTAATTAAAGTAACAGTCTCTCTCTCTCTCTATCTCTCTCTCTCTCTTGTTTTATGCTACATAACCGACACCCGAGCCTATGTTCAGCTTATCGCAGATTTTACATTTTAATTAATCTTTAATTATAAACAATCTGATGATTCTATTAGTTCAATAGTTGACTAAAATGTTTTTTTTTTTTTCAGCTCATGTGGTGTGACCGGATTTTTAAATAGCTGCATGACAAAACACTCATTATGTACAAAGAGCACAAAGCGCTGTAAAATTAACCTCATTTCTCCCCTCAGCTCGCAGCTGAACAAAAGCCGCATGGGCTCTGAATGCCAACAAGCCAGATGCCCCACATCACGTTTCCCCAAAGACGTCATGTGCAGCGGAGAAAAGCACCACATGCCCTGGACCCATTGTGTGTTCTCCTCCCACCGGCCCCCAGAGCAGTTTAACATTACACACACACACACACACACACACACACACACACACACACACACACACACTCATACTCACTGCACTCTTAACGAGTAACAAAACATACACACACACGCACACATACACACACACTCAGTGGACTCTCGGTGACAAACAAAACAAAGACACACACACACACACACACACACACACACACACACACACACTGAATTGGTCTTCGTTGCCATACATGAGTCAAATTTATTTGCCTACTACTTTTTGTGACACAGACACACACTTATATATACACATAGATGTACTCCACCTTCCACTCCACTCAATTCCTTACACACACACACATACACACACACACACACACACACACACACAAGTTGTATGGTTTTTGTTGACAAATATGAGTCAGCTGTTTTGAGCTAGGATAATATATGCCGTTTCTAGACACACACACACACACACACACACACACACACACACACAACTGAAGTGGTTTTAGTTACACAACAGTCAGCTATTTTTGTTTACTATAGTATATGCAGATTCTACACACACACACACACACACACACTCACACACACACAGACACAAGTTGTATGGTTTTTGTTGACAAATATGAGTCAGCTGTATTGAGCTAGGATAATATATGCCGTTTCTAGACACACACACACACACACACACACACACACACACACACACACACACACACAACTGAAGTGGTTTTAGTTACCACACAACAGTCAGCTATTTTTGTTTACTATAGTACATGCAGATTCTACACACACACACACACACACACACACACACACACACACACACACACACACATTATACCCAACGACTGATCACAGATCACCATAATTCTGACTGTAGAGCCATCGGATCAGCAGATGCAGAACTGATCACAGTTTGAACCTAAGGACTTAATGAGGACTTTGTATGGTGATGGTATAAATATCTAACATACACACACTCACCACACAAAGCAGAGACTCTGATTACTGCACTTGAGTCAGCTCCCACTTCCCTGTCTCACAATCATTACACACACACACACACACACACACACACACACACACACACACACACACACACACACACATAATGGCTGGGTGGATAAACAGGCAGGAAGTCCACACTGCCCTTCTAATTTCCCATGTAGCTGAATGGTGCTGTGGTAACGGTGAGGTTTGCCTCTGGTTCTTTTATCTTCTTCCAGCTCACTTACACACACACACACACACACACACACACACACACACACACACACACACACACACACATACACACAGCAAGCGTTACCAGACAATGTTAAATGCTCGCGTGACACACAGGTTTAATTGTAAGAACCCCTACCCTTCTCTCACACACACTGAACAAGCTAACATCATGCAGAAGACGTCTCCGGTTGTAGTCTATGAATAATACAACATCCTTTTGTTTCTTTCTTACTTCCTTGTTCAGTCCCTGCTGTTAAATCTCTGGGTCTGACGCAGACATTCACTTTGCATCTAATCTACATTTCTGTCTCAGTGACAGAACTCGGTTCACTTTGCTAACTCGTTCGTGAGTCACCGTTTTGTTTCTGCTTTGCACTCTGATTTGTAGGCACACAAATGTTTGCAGGTGCGACGAGGAAAGATTACTTTGTTCATTTGTCTCCATACCTCTGAAGTTCTTGCCAGAAAAAAAGCTTGACGATAGCGGATACTAATACGAGGCTAATTAGCATCTTCTCCGAGCGTGTGGTGGCGATACACACTTTACAAGTTAATAAGAGCAGTTTTGGGACAGAGGATAAATTCTAAGCGCATGGTGTATCCCTGCTGTTGTACGTCACTGTGCTGTTAGCTGATATCCGGCAGCGAGTAGAGGCCTTCTGTCTGCGTGCCCAGCCGTGCCCGCCAGCCCCCAGCTGCTCTACCCAACCTGCCAACTTCGCCAGCCAGCCCTCTAATTGATACCAGCCAGCGGGGGCCTAGTCAAGGGCATCTGGGCTCACTTTTGGTCCCCAAGGCTGGAGACAGAGAGAAAGAGAAAGCGATTCAGCCCAAACCATCCTCCATCATCGCCATCTACAGAGCCTGCCAGGCAACCAGCTGGCAGCCATTACTGTAGCGCACACAGTCATAGCTCAGCGTAGAGACTCAGAGTTATGCTGAAAGCAAAACAGGCACTGATTCATGTACACGCATGCATCATCGAGAGAAGCAGGAGGCTGTGGCTCAGCACCGGTCGTGATGTTGTAAGATAAGATCGAGCCTGATCTGCCTGCTGGTTTGGATCAGAGGAACGTTTCCCCGTGTTCTGTCTCGTCTCACTAGCCGTTCTCGACGTCTTACTCCAGAAAGAAACCTCTCAACAGTGTAATTCTCAATTACTGTATTCCACATCCCATGCAGTCCAATCAATCGCCGTCGAAGTGCTGAGCAGCCCGGATGTCTGTACTAACCCGGCTGCACGCTTTTAGAGAACAAGCGTCTCGTCTGCGGTGCTTTGCGGCTTCGAGCAGATCCGTATTATAAAGGTGTACTTGTGTGTGTTGTCATCAATTACTTAGATGTCTCTTCAACTCTATACAGTCCCATGTGGGGTTTGGTGTAGTATAACAGCATGTCTGCTTTCCCTTCCTAAACATCGCAGCTGCAGCTGATCTGTAGAAATCAACCAATCAGGTGGCAGCTAAAGCATATAAACTGTGTCATACAGATACAGAAGCTTCAGTTTAGGTTCTCAACCAACACCAGAATGGGGAAACATTTGACTGGATGTTTATTGTAACATGGTTGTTTGTGATCTCATGGGAGTTCCATTCAAAACAGTTAAGAGGGTGGAAATGAAAGCGGTCAAAGGAAGGCTACAGTAACTTAAATCTCGCTTTGCAATGTCGTGAGAAGAAAAGCATCTTCAAATCAGACAAGAATCAGACAGAAATCTGGCAACAATCGGGCAGGAATCAGATAGGAATCAGATGGAAATCGGACAGGAATCAGACGGGAATCTGGCAGGAATCAGATGGGAATAGGATAGGAATCAGATGGAATCTGGCAGTAATCAGATAGGAATCAGAGAGGAATGGGATAGGTATCTGGCAGAAATCAGATGGGATCTGGCAGGAATTAGACAGGAATCAGACAGGAATCAGATGGGAATAGGATAGGAATCTGGCAGGAATCAAACAGGATTCAGATAGAAATCTGGCATGGATCAGACAGGAATCAGATAGGAATCTGGCAGGAATCAGAAGGGATCTGGCAGGAATTAGGAATCAGACAGGAATCAGACGGGAATAGGATAGGAATCTGGCAGGAATCCTATAAAATCTGGCAGGAATTAGACAGTAATCAGACAGGAAACGGGAAGGAATCAGAAGGGATCTGGCAAAGAATTAGACAGGAATCAGATGGGAATAGGATAGGAATCTGGCAGGAATCCTATAAAATCTGGCAGGAATTAGACAGTAATCAGACAGGAAACAGGAAGGAATCATAAGGGATCTGGCAAAGAATTAGACAGGAATCAGATGGGAATAGGATAGGAATCTGGCAGGAATCCTATAAAATCTGGCAGGAATTAGACAGTAATCAGACAGGAAACGGGCAGGAATCAGAAGGGATCTGGCAAAGAATTAGACAGGAATCAGATGGGAATCGAGCAGGAATGAGACAAGTAAATTTATTTAAAAATAATAATAATAATAAATCTTCCCAATGTTGTTGTATCCTGTCCAGTTTGAGACAGTAATAACGTTAAATGGTTCTCTGCGGTAAAGGAAAAAAAAATACTTGAAAAGCTGGATTAGAAAAAACTTGGTGCTAAAAGTAACTTCAATTTGCATGAGGTTTTATCACATCATCCTGTCATAGATTATTTCACTGTAACAGCCTGCAGCTGACAGGTTTTATTCCTTACATCATCATCATCATCATCATTATAAAAATAACCTGCTTTAGGCTTCTTGGGATTTATCTGACCTCATTTTCATCCCCATAGAAATGTATAAATATGACCGCCGGTCGGTCTCTCATGTATCTCTCTCTCTCTCTGTCTCTCTCTCTCTCTCTCTCTCTCTCTCTCTCTCTCTCTCTCTCTCTCTCTCTCTCTCACACAGTCTGATCAGATGCACAATAGTGTTATGGATATCCCAGAAACCGTTCCATTAACCTATTACAGAAAGAACAAGCTCCATTGCTTGTATTAGTAACTCAGGGCAGAAGTGGCTTGTGTCTTGGTTGAAAGCAAGTCATGGAAGCTGTGAGGAAAAAGGGAACAGCAGACACAATTATGCTGTTATTGTTATTGGGTGAGCGTCGTATCAGTTTGTTTCCAGCTGCTGCAGAAACAAATCTTCTAAATCCCTCAGAGACGGTTGCAGGCATCACAACTTCAGAGACCGGGGTAATTAAAGCTCTCTACGTCTGCCTCTCCAACGTACACGCACCTCCTACCATGTCTCTTTCTCTGCCTCTCTCCAACTGTGCCTTAGTCTTCATGTGTGTGTGTGTGTGTGTGTGTGTGTGTGTGTGTGTGTGTGTGTGTGTGTGTGTGTGTGTGTGTGTGTTTGAGGAGAGAAAAGACCAGCTTGTGTGTTATTTGAGTGATGGCTTTCGTTAATGACCCAGTTCAACTGCAGGCATTAGAGACCGCAGAAGAAAGAGAACATCTCTCCCAGCTCCCATATATCGCCTTAATAATTATTATTGGAACTAATTAAGAAATCCAATTAATATGTTGGAAATAGTGTAGGAGCAAGAGAGAGAGATAGAGAGAGCAAAAGAGAGCGAGAGACAGAAAGAGTGCAACCAAGTCTGTTCTATGGCAAGATTTCAAATTTGTATGTATAAATTGGCTGGTGAGAGATGCCTGAGTTTCATGGGAGATAAACTGACTTATGGGAGCTGTTCTAACTAATCACTCCTCTTTGTTCAAGGTGACAGGCAGCGAAATGAAGCCCAATTCAATCTGCTGCTTATATCCAGGGGACACTTATCATTACCGAACATATCGTAGCTGCTATCGGAGGGGTATAAATATCGCCCGGGGCCGAAGCCGAGACACGAGTCGATCCTGACCTTGCTCCTCGCACTTCATCCGTTTAATTCATCGCCGTCGTAGGTCTCGTTCTTCCTCTAGTGACACAGAAATCTTTATCAGTAGCGATGATTCGGGAACAAACATACTCTGGCATCAGAAATGAAGTAAATTCCTCAGCACATTTTGGTTTGACTCCTAAAATCTAAAACGTTGACTCGTTTCCTGTACTGAGAAAATGGGACATTGTTCATTTAAAATTCAGAATGTTCGTAGCCTGACGTACTAAAGGTAGTTTTTCAATTCGGTCAAAGATACTTTTTTTTTTCTTATTTAAAAATAAGCTCTAAATTTGTAACATTCATCCTGTGAAAGATGGGACTTCTTTTTTTTTATACTTGTAAACAAACAACCTGTAAACAAACAAAGACTAAATTTGGTAAGACTTGGGGTGCATAGCAAACGGCTCCCTAGTTCACCACTCGGGGCGCCGATTCCGAGTCGGCCATTTTAAATCTCTCTCTCTCTCTCTCTCTCTCTCTCTCTCTCTCTCTCTCTCTCTATCTCTCTATCTCTCCCAATCGCAAAATACTTCCAATGCACTGGAACCTTTGCTAGTTCCTTCTTTAAAATGAAGTCATAATTTCTAAAGCGTCTCAGCTGGTAAAAAAAAAATGGCGGCTGAAACTAGCCTCAACAACTCCGTCTACAAATGTACATCCCATAATTGTCTTCGTTGTCGTAGCTCTCAAACGATCGATGTTCTACATACGGTTTGTTCGAGTCTAACGACTTTCAAATGTTTAATGATGTAAGAAAAAGTCTATTAGCTAGAAACCGGTGTGAATCAGCTGTCATATTTCCATCACGTATAGCCTACAACTTATTACCATTTTTTGATACGTTTAATGTTGGTTCTTAGTCCCTCATGAGGAGATTAGAACGTCCGCGGTGTCCCTATGTGCAGTGAGACAGTGTCCCTAGCAGTGTCCCAACTTGAGGACTAAACAGGATACTCTAAATCACAAGCTAGGGACCTAAAGAGCTGATTGAGACACAGCCTTTCTTTCAAGGATTTGAGTGTCTATATCTGAGTAGGTCTCATTACCTGTTATCTAGATATCATTATCTCTCTCTCTCTCTCTCTCTCTCTCTCTCTCTCTCTCTCTCTCTCTCTCTCTCTGTGACAGTCTCAGTAATTAAGTCATGGCTTAATCTTCTCAAGTTCAAGAGGAAAATCTTCTCCATGTTCCAACCTCCAGCTTTTCAGCTAACAGCTGGGAGGAAAGTGGATATCTCTCACCACCTGCATGCTTCAGGCAAAATACAATCAAAACTCATGGAAAGAAACCCGAATCTCTGCCAGTCGTCTCGCCGTCGCAGGTGTGGTCCTGATTGGCTCGTGGCTTTCGAGTCAAAAAGCTTAATTATATATAAAATCCACACATACTACTACATAATACCCAGAACAAGAGATGACAACACATGACTAAGTACACTACATCAAGTACACTACATCAAGTACACTACGCTAAAGCCAGCACCATAAGCACAATAAGATGTACCATACAACACATGAAGATAGGAGTTACTGCATTATTGGTTTATCTGAGTTTGACCTCCTGGATTACCCGAGACAGCTGTTCTTCTTTTTTCTGTCTCTCTTTTCTGTCTGACTCACCAAAGCTGCACTCTGTAGAGAGACCAGAGACTCTGGCAGCTTAAATTATAACTCTGTAACACTGTCAACAGGCCTTTTAGACATGGAGTACTAAAGCGTGATGTAAAAGTTTACCGGCTTCTGCCTTCACCAGAGACGGATGACTTTCAAGGAGGGAGAGAGAGAGAGAGAGAGAGAGAGAGAGAGAGAGAGAGAGAGAGAGAGAGAGAACGAGAGAGAGAGAGAGAGAGAAGACCTTGTTCAGCAGATGTTCATGTCTTTCTTGTAGTGCAGCAGTAGTTCAGCTTCTAATGACTTGAAGCTATTAATAACATCTACTCCAGCCTCTCGAGACATGGGAAGACTTCCAGGCTTTTTAAAGCGACGCTTTTTTTTTTTCGTTTGCGTTTGTTTTTTCTCCACACAGAAAACATCTCGGATCACGAGAACTAACAGAAAACTAACGGATCTCTGGACGGCTGTCACGCAAATCGATCCGAGTATGAGATACACAACGAGGATGCAACAGAGGCAGGAAAACACAATTATATAAGTGTGTGAGGCTGTAGATAAAGAGGCAGAGACAAAGATGATCAAACGTCTCAATAATTGAGAGCGCCTATTGTGTAAAGTGACGTGACATACGGCTAAGTACGGTGACCCATACTCAGAATTTGTTCTCTGCATTTAACCCATCCAAAGTGCACACACACACACACACACACACACACACACACACACACACACACCGTGAACACACACCCGGAGCAGTGGGCAGACATTTATGCTGCAGCGCCCGGGGAGCAGTTGGGGGGGTTGCTTAAGGGCACCTCAGTCGTGGCCATCCCGAGACTCGAACCCACAACCTTAGGGTTAGGAGTCAAGCTAAAAAGCAGTAGATAGCATCCAGCTGTGCTTTACGTGCACTTTGAATGAAAAGGAAGCAAATATTAATGTTGACATGGCGGATCATTGAAGTAGAAAGTAGAAAAGAAAAAAAAATCAGAAAGAAACGGAAAAGTCAGCAGATGAATAAACAGGTTTAAGCGAAACGGAGCTTCCCTTTTCTCTCTAGTCGAGATTTTTATAGAGATTTAATGTGTAAAAATACATAAAAAGAAACTCTTGGGTGCTCGTTTCTGTATACTGACTAAAAAAATTCTCCCATAAGTCTATTTCTATTCAGAATGAAACACGAGTGCGCTGGTTAAAAAAAGCAAAAGGTTTTATTTATTCCTCTTCTCTACGATCATTAAATCAACACTAGCAAATCCGTTGTTGTTATTATTATATAAAAAAAAAAACGATTAATAAAATTAATTAAAATAATTAAATTAAATAATTATTTAAAAATAATTGAATTAAAATTAATAAAATAATTATTTAAAAAAATATTAATATAAAAAAAATATATTTGTTTAGATTTACATTTATTTCAAGAGTTTCCCAGAGAGGATGAATGAAAGTTAGAGCTTTAGCTCTGGGGCTGTTTCAGCACTAACACTGGAGACTCCTTCCAAAAACCTTCATCACCACATGGACGGATGTTTTAGTCGTGTCAGATTACTGACGTATAAGAAGGATGAAGCTCTGTGCTGTTATTACAGTAATGGTGAGCTAAAATGGGATAAATGAGATCAATCTGGATAGGAGTCTCTGCCAAAAACAGTAAATGGAAACATTAGCTCTGCTTCCTCATCCCACTCCATCATTGATTGTTTTTTTTATAACAGCGCTCACCCACTAGGTCTGTTATTCCTGTTATTACTGTATGTCACCGATGATGTATCAAAAGTACGTTATAAAAATGTTTCAGAAAGTTTTTCCTCATCGCTGTTGCCACTGGTCTATTTATTTGGTGTGAAGTTAAATTAGAACTTTAAACTTTGTCATTTTCACACATTCTGTTTATGCACAAACTTTTTAATAGATATGTTTATGTTTATGTTTACAACCCACTGTTTACTAATCTCTATTAACACCATGCCGGTATTCCCTGTACTCTGGTTGGCGTTATCCTTACATTCATTCATCTTCTATCGCTTATCCGAACTTCTCGGGTCACGGGGAGCCTGTGCCTATCTCAAGCGTCATCGGGCATCGAGGCAGGATACACCATGGACGGAGTGCCAACCCATCTCAGGGCACACACACACACTCTCATTCACTCACACACTCACACACTCCAGACAATTTTCCAGAGATGCCAATCAACCTACCATGCATGTCTTTGGACCGGGGGAGGAAACCGGAGTACCCGGAGGAAACCCCCGAGGCACGGGGAGAACATGCAAACTCCACACACACAAGGCGGAGACGGGAATCGACCCCCAACCCTGGAGGTGTGAGGCGAACGTGCTAATCACTAAGCCACCGTGTCCCCTGGTTGGCGTTATATTTTATTCGATTCAACTTATTTATGTGTGTAGAGCTTTTAACAATTCACATTGTCTTAAAGCAGATTTACAGAAGTATAGAAACAATATAAAAAATTTCAAGTTTAAAATTAAGTTATTATTTATCTCCAATATTGATCCCTAATGACAAGCCTGA
>NC_062524.1:5161111-5167671 GCF_022655615.1 Tachysurus fulvidraco
TCACTACGCTGTAATGTATATGTGTGCTTCTTCTAGGTGACAGACATGCTGATAAAAGCTTCCGTAATAATCGCAGAGGAAATGACAATACCGCGTGTGTGTGTGTGTGTGAGTGTGTGTGTGTGTGTGTGTGTGTGTGTGTGTGTGTGTGTGTGTGTGTGTGTGTGTGTGTGTGTGTGTGTGTGTGTGTGTAAGCCACTGAGCAAAAGACAGAATGCAGTGTGTAAAACTGCTTTAGAGAATGTTTTCCCCTTCCTCTCTCTGGGGGAAACAGTTAGCTCAGATAAAGCTTGAGCTCGGTGGATCTCCACAACCTCAGAACTGACAAACAGGAAGCTGATATCTTGGAAAAACTGCAGTGTTGCCGTTATTTTCTTTTCTTTGCTAGCTGATGACATGAGTGTGATACTCTGCTCCTTTTCTCTGATTAAAGGACCCAGTGGAATCAGATTTATAGACCTGGAAAGGAGGCTGGACAGATTTACTAAGTGATTATAGAGCTGCAAGCCCAGATTTGTAGGATTGTTTGAAGCAGAACAGACATTTCTAACTGTGTAATCAATGACATCCAAAATCACATTGTAGGCTTATAATCTGATTGTGATGTTGGAGGGGAAATAAAGCTATGAATGCTTTTCCTGGCAATGGATCTTTTTTTTTTTTCTTATTATGTTTCTCAGCTGTCCATTTGTGCTATTCATGTCCTGTTCGTGTCCTTTATTTTCCTCCAAATGTACAGGGATTTGACAAACTCACGTAAAAACATACAGAGAAAAACAACAACAATAAGTGTGTTATGTGAAGAAGATAGAAGTGAAGATAAAAATAGATGGAGATCAAATAAAAATAACTGTTGGGTTAAATAAAAACATTATACAGTAAAAGGTAGTGATCGGCACATGGCTTCTTGTAGTGGAGGCTGCGTCTCCGAGTAGTATCCGAGTTTAGAATTCCCAAATCGCAGACTTATACACTTTGCCTACGTAGAAAAAAGGGGAGGAGGAGCTACCAGGTGCTGACGCTGGACAACGAGAAAATATTTTCAAGATGGCTGACGGCACTCCGGTGGACAAGGAGATTGTTTGAACATGCAGTGTTTACACTGATCAGCGTTGTTTTTTGTTTATTGTCTTTTGTCCTGCACTGTCTTTCTGTCTTTTTTGTCTTTTTTCTTGTACTGTTTTGCACCAGGATGCAAAGATGCACTTTATGTGGCATTTATGACTAACTTGATGGCTTGGGTCTATGTAGGAGGTGTGGCATCTCTGCCGTCAGTGTCAGTGAAGTAGGTGTGGTCTCTGTATCTGCCAGGCTCTATGTAGGAGGCGTGGCTTCTCTGCCGTCAGTGTCAGTGAGGTAGGTGTGGTCTCTGTATCTGTCAGGATCTATGTAGGAGGCGTGGCATCTCTGCCATCAGTGTCAGTGAAGTAGGTGTGGTCTCTGTATCTGCCAGGCTCTATGTAGGAGGCGTGGCTTCTCTGCCGTCAGTGTCAGTAAAGTAGGTGTGGTCTCTGTATCTGTCAGGCTCTATGTAGGAGGCGTGGCATCTCTGCCGTCAGTGTCAGTAAAGTAGGTGTGGTCTCTGTATCTGTCAGGCTCTATGTAGGAGGCGTGGCATCTCTGCCGTCAGTGTCAGTGACGTAGGTGTGGTCTCTGTATCTGTCAGGCTCTATGTAGGAGGCGTGGCATCTCTGCCGTCAGTGTCAGTAAAGTAGGTGTGGTCTCTGTATCTGCCAGGCTCTATGTAGGAGGCGTGGCTTCTCTGCCGTCAGTGTCAGTAAAGTAGGTGTGGTCTCTGTATCTGTCAGGCTCTATGTAGGAGGCGTGGCTTCTCTGCCGTCAGTGTCAGTAAAGTAGGTGTGGTCTCTGTATCTGCCAGGCTCTATGTAGGAGGCGTGGCTTCTCTGCCGTCAGTGTCAGTAAAGTAGGTGTGGTCTCTGTATCTGTACCTTTGTGTTTCCACACCGTAGATGAACTTAAAAGAGCCAGTCACAGGGAGAATAAAGGTGAGAACTGATCTTCAGTCACAGAGAAAAGCACAACCGCTGTTAAACTTTAACCAAGACCAAAGAACAGACAAAAGAAACCGGTTTAAAGATTAAATACACTTTAATGTGGAAGGAGCACAGAGGAAGGAGGTCAGAACTATACAGTGGGGAGCTTTAAAAATTCAAAAGAAACATTCTATTGAGAGGAAGCCAATATATTTGGGAGATATTGTGGAGGTTGTATGAGGTTTATCATGTGGTGGTTTGAGACAAGTGTAGTCGTGTGGTCAGACAGAGTTTAGCAATTAAATGCGATTCTACTTACTATGGGAAATTACAATTACAGAACCTACATAGTGGAAACTACTTCCTGCTGCAGAGCATGGCCACACATGGACAACCTAGAGATACATGAGATTAGTGCTGGTGGTAGCACTTAAAAATCATGAAGAATAATGAACAACAAAAATCGTGAACAACTTAAATACAAGAATGAATTTCCTGGTTACACAACTGCACTTTCTGACTGTATAGTACACAGTTATAGAGGGGAAGTGATTTATAATAACACACACTGGTGTCACCAAGAGGAAGATGAGGTTCCTGTCTGAGTCTGCTTCCTCTCCGGGTTTCTTCCTCATAACGTCTCACGTTACTCCCTCGATTATAACATAATTTTCATTTATTATCTCATTTTTCTAACATACTATCTCATTATTTCAAGATCTGATATATTTTTTAAAATAATATCTTGTTATTCTGAGTTAAATGTTATTATTTTCTCAAGCTATCTGCTGAACATATTTAACTCAGTTTGGGTTATTATCTTTCATTCATTCATTTTCTACCGCTTATCCGAACTACCTCGGGTCACGGGGAGCCTGTGCCTATCTCAGGTGTCATCGGGCATCGAGGCAGGATACACCCTGGACGGAGTGCCAACCCATCGCAGGGCACACACACACTCTCATTCACTCACACTCACACACTACGGGCAATTTTCCAGACATGCCAATCAACCTACCATGCATGTCTTTGGACCGGGGCAGGAAACCGGAGTACCTGGTAAAACATGCTAACCACTAAGCCACCGTGTCCCCTTGGGTTATTATCTTGTTACTTGAATTTACCTTAATCACTCATTATTAAGTCTATACCCCTGTATTTTGACATAATAATTCATTTTGTGAGATTTCTATATCTATTATTATTACGTAACAACTAGCTAATACTAAGGATCGATTTAAATATACAGATGTAATATTTATTTCCTGAATTTAGAAGAAGCCTTTATTTTGTCACATATAAATTACAGCACATTGAAATCCTTTCTTCACATATCCCAACATTGGAGGTGTTGGTCAGAGCACAGGGTCAACCATGATACTGCACCACTGGAGCAGAGAGGGTTAAGGGCCTTGTTCAAGGGCCCAACAGTGGCAGAAACGTAACTGCTTGAGCCACCACTATACAGGTCTGGAAAACTGCTCTGTGATAAAGTCTGTTGTTATAATTGATATATGAAATCCAATTGAATGGAATTGAACTGAAGGCTTTGCTAGAGCTGCATTGCTTTGTAAGCATCAGCTCCACCCTCTGTACCTGCCTTCATTATTATTCAAGGTACCAGCAAATATCCTCACCTTCTGATCAAAGTCGGCAGAGTGGGTCATTAAAAAATAAATAATTTTACTGCAGCGCAAGATGATGCAATCGTATTGTATTAAATTAAAAAATGATTGATCAGACATACAGTATGATACTTGTCAAGACAGTATAGTTTAACACAACAACATACTGCACTCAGATCCTATCTATCATTTTATTTTTACCCAGATTATAATACCAAAATGAACAATTCACCACACGACCGAATTAGCGCGTTAATCCGGCGTCGTCTTATTGCTCAATACCGGCATATTGCACAAACAATCTCAGTTACACAATTTCCTGTCTGTTCATCTCCGAGTTCAATCCATTTATCAAGAAGCCCTTCGTTTCCTGTCTCCTAGTCTCTCACAGCTCATTTCATGGATCATAGATCCGCCGCAAGCCTCGGCACAGCCCTGGACATGAGAAAGTAATACAAATACAGGCTTGAATCCTATTCTGTGTCTCTGTGTCCTGCTGTTCCTTCTCCTCATCAGGTAGACGTGTGTAATCCATGTCTCGGTAATCACTTTTACACAAGAGCAGGTGGATTGCAACAACCAGGTTGACGCAATGCTGCTTTAGTGTAACGAAACTCTGAAGCCGAATCGCTCTTCGTGAGGCGTGTATCTGTCTTAGTGTCCGTAGTGTGTGAGTGTGTGAGTGAATGAGAATGTGTGTGTGCCCTGTGATGGGTTGGCACTCCGTCCAGGGTGTATCCTGCCTCGATACCCGATGACGCCTGAGATAGGCACAGGCTCCCCGTGACCCGAGGTAGTTCGGATAAGCGGTAGAAAATGAATGAATGAATGATTTATTTCAGACCGAACCAATACATACAACACGGAAATAGTGTAGAGATGGACTCTGACCTCTGTGGCTGTGTCTGACCTCCTGAGGTCGGACAATGGTAAAGACTCACCAACACTGGTATGCTGATGACACAGCTTCCTCATCAGTTTCCTATCTGACTCAAAACTCATTTTCAGACTCCCGCTTAACTCTTTGTGCATCGTCGAACGTCTTTGTCATGACTCACACACTCCACAGTGGTGTTAATATGAAGCTCATATGAAAGTAGACACTCAGCACTTTAAGAATCTGTAGTGTTTCAGAAGGATTTCTGTTTTTCCCTAGAATACTAGGAGCATAAATGAACGCAAACGTTTGCGTCTTCAGACTAACCACTGATATCAAACCCAGTTCTCTTCTTTCAGATTCGCCGAGTTTTTTTTTTTTTCATAATCATCTAAAACGTGAAGATGTTTATCTTTAGCCATTAAAAATTCAGTGTAAGATTATCAACAGAGGGAAAACCACACGTCTCTCACTGAAAGACTACAGTGACTCATTTTAGATCAGACTCACAGACAGAACATCATTCGTTCCTTTACACCGATTGAAAAAGTCCCATATGTCAATTTCCTTAAAAACAGAAACTCGAGGTATAAAAAATATCAAAATATTCAACATCAAAAATCCTAATGAGGCAATGATTAATCCTTTCTGATTGAGAAGACCTTTAAAACCTTCCAGATTTAATTGGATAGAATCCTGAATGATACATAGAACGTTTCTAATTCTGAACACACAAAGTCAACAAGATTTAAGTCACAGATTCCAACAGCATGATGTAGTCACACACCGTGGGCCACGAGGTCAGAGAGCTCTTAATCGACTGCTCGGCCTTCCCGAGTGACTGACGAGAGAATAGCGAAGGGAGAGATTTGCAAAACTGTGATGGGGGAAGGAAAGAAGGATGGAAGGATGGAAGGAGAGAGAGATTTAAGGAGAAAGGAGGCACCACAGGCAGGCATTTAGGGTCAAAAATACAGGGGGCTCATGGGATATGTGACGAATCCTTTCATTTGCATAAAAATACAGGCAATCTTGAGGCTGCCAGCCGTGTGCATGTGTGTGTGTGTGTGTGTGTGTGTGTGTGTGTGTGTGTGTGTGTGTGTGTGTGTGTGTGTGTGTATGGGGGAGTTAAGTGGCTTTTTACTCTCTTTAAACAGCTAACTTGATTTACTCAGCTCTCCACAGCAAGCCATCATTCCCACAGCAAGCCAGCAAATCACGACACATTCGATAAGAACCCGTGTGTGTTTGTTAGGGTCTCGTGAACAAAGCCAAATGTGACAGAAATAATTTTAGAAGACCGTCGGTAAAAGAAACGAGAGTCAGAATACACTCTATTTCATCAGTATCTTCAGTACATGAGCTCAACAAGGCAGAGAGATGTAGCTGTGAATGCTCACACTTTATTCTTACAACTTCCTGTGTAAAAATGATTCAGACTCCAACCTCAAACTCTCTAAACCCAGAACAGCGTCAAGACCAATGTAGCTATACTTAAGTGCATGATTTTGCACGGTTTGGTGTCTCGACACTCAGACGACGATCGGTTGTTTACGGATTGCTGCAAATGTTCTGATATCTTTTCTCCTCTTCTGTCCTCTTTGTTCTCTGCAGAAAACATAAAACGAGAACATTTATTACATCAAAATAAAGAGATATTCAAGAGATCTTAAAAATGCCCAAAGAAGTGAAATATTATTATGAAATAATATCACAATAATGATCAAAATCATTGTATTACCTTTAAATGACGAGTTTAAATAACATACACCTGGAATGTGACGGCAATCCGCGCGCACACACACACACACACACACACACACACACATCTATGGACAATTCACACAACAACCTTCATACAGAAACCAAGAAACCACAGTAGATTCACCGCCCGAACCAAAGGACAGTTTCTATCAAGCATTTCTTCTACCATGGGAATAGAAATCTGTGAAACCAAGAGCGTGATCAAAAATATTCCTATTGAACACCTCCAGGGATGAGGGGTCGGATCTCATCTCCCCTCTGTGTATGTGTACAAACACACAACAATGATCTACATAAAGA
>NC_062524.1:5170671-5190671 GCF_022655615.1 Tachysurus fulvidraco
TACCGCTTTATCCGAACTACCTCGGGTCACGGGGAGCCTGTGCACAATTTTCCACAGATGCCAATCAACCTACCATGCATGTCTTTGGACCGGGGGAGGAAACCGGAGTACCTGGAGGAAACCCCCGAGGCACGGGGAGAACATGCAAACTCCACACACACAAGGCGGAGGCGGGAATCGAACCCCCAACCCTGAAGGTGTGAGGCAAACGTGCTAACCACTAAGCCACCGTGCCCCCGTGTCACAATCAGAAATACTTTACTATTCCTCAGGAGGAAACTGGGTTTGTTACCACAGCTCCAAGTCACCTAAATAAGAAATGAAATTTTAGTTAAATTATTAAAATAACTGTTTTAACTGTTCGATCTCTGAGACCTGTTGATCCTGTACATTTTCTGTTATCCCACTAAAACAAACAGTACATTTCTCCTTTAGTACATTCATGAACGTTGCTATATAATATCTTATCTGTTTGTTTACAGACACTTGCTACACCTTCCAGAGGTATTTCAACTAATTATAGTTAATTATAGTGTAATGCCGATATTTCCGCTGACATCTCTGTGTACAATACGTGGCTTTCAGTTTAAGACGAGACCTTTTCAAGACTCTGTGATCCCCAGAGGACTGAGACCTTTAGTCAATAAACATGGCCATGAACCACCAAAGAGGAAATTTGACTTACATGGAAATTAGCCAACCGCAGATATTTTCCTGTAGCCCATCAACAAAGATAAACTCTCTGTAAAGTCCTTGACACAAATTTTAAATGTATGAACCTTAACCTTACATTTATTTGTTCCTGAGGACATTTTATATGTACCATGCATGTCTTTGGACTGGGGGAGGAAACCAGAGTACCCGGAGGAAACCCCCGAGGCACGGGGAGAACATGCAAACTCCACACACACAAGGCGGCGACGGGAATCGAACCCCCAACCCTGGAGGTGTGAGGCAAATATGCTACCAGTAAGCCACCGTGTCCCCCCTTATAAGTAACATTCTGAAGTTTATGGCCAGAAAAGTGTACAAATGATAAAAAGGATCGGGATTAGTTCAGATGTTGTTCTAAACTTTCCTTAGACCAAACACACACACACACACACACACACACACACACACACACACACACACACACACACACACACACATCATCCGTGCTAAACTGCAGTGTGGGATTATTCGATTCTTTATGAGAAGGTCATGAAGAAGTAGGTGTTTATTAAGTGGGTTGGATCAGGTTCAGTAGGACGTCTGTAACATACAGTTCTCACACACTCATACAGGAGAGCGAAGGTTGGCCACTGACACTGGAGAACACAGTGACTAAGCTCAGATCGCTCGCTCACGGCTTCCTTCTCCACGCCTCATGCCTACAGGAACACAAGGTTGCTGTCAATGCACCCGGGTGACGGAATGGAAAAATAATCGCAAGTGTTAAGTACAAGATCGTTGACGACTTGAGCCGAATGAGAACGCGTCTAATCTCATTTTGTGATGAGTCATGCTACCATTGCCTAATGGGCTACCTCGGGTCAAATCATAAAGACAACAAACCACTTTTGTTGGAGATATACGTTCAGAGATATACTGTAACGTATGACATTTCTTTTCGCTAACATTTACACTATGATTATTCTTATGTATCCAAAGCAACTTGAAACAGAAAGAGACACAAGAGCAAAAAAAAGTGCCATCGATTCTACGTCTAGATTCTTCAAAAGCATGAGTCGAATGATTTCTCCATTCTGATTGGTCAGAATGTGTTAAACTGAAACGTTCTATAAGAGCAGCTCTGACAGTAGTTAATGCTCCTGATGGACGTTTAAAATTTGATCAACGCCCCCCCCCCCCCCGTGTATGTTGTATGGCCTTAATTGCCTTTGCTTTCAAGCTACTCATGAAACTTTCATCAGTACAAGTAGAAATGCAATTTATTTATTTATTTATTTATTTATTTATTTATTTATTTATTTATTTATTTATTTATATCATAAAGTAATGCCATGTCTGTTACTGCCGCCATTTCTGATCTCAAGAAAAGCTGAAAAAAAAAGAAAAACGTTAAAACCGGTCACACTGCTGTATATGTTGCTGTCGATATAGGCATCAGAAAGCCCATCGTCAATACTGGGATACACTCTGTTCCTCTCCACTCCGCCTCTCTGCCTCGGTTGGTAATGGCCTTGCCATGGTGATTAGCTGTAAATGGTTTTGAGGCGAGGCACTGCACAATCGCAGTGACCTAATGAGGTTTTACACACACTAACACACACACACACTTGCTCTTCACGGGAAGCCAGCACTGTGTGGCACTGAGCCTTCCAGCCATATTGTAATTGAAAAAAAAAGATGATTATTAACATCATTGTAATCACAGGGCATTGGTGAGCATGTTTATGAGGTTGTGTCATTGGAATAATAATAAAACGTTTAACATATGAAGTCTCGTTGACCCTCCAGTGTGTAACAATTGTGTGATTCAGTAATGGGACTGCAGAAAAATATTTGCAAAAAATTAAGATTTCGGCCAAAGAGTCGACTCTTCGAATCGACTCTTTTAGTTGAATACAGAGAGCGATTCTTTTTAATACCTGAAGGGAAAGTTTGTTAATTTTATGTAGTGTAATTTAATGCAACGCTGACAAAGTATGTAGTTTAGTGATGAGTTATCAGGACAAAACAGAAATCAATTTTCTTAATGAAACATAGGCATATTAACATTTGTAGTATTTTCTAAATAATAAATTCTATCAAATACTGCTAAGTAATGTTATTTTGTTGATTAGAAAGATTTCAGTAAGACTTCATGGAACATTTCTGGTCCAATTGGACAAAATATCACAGATTTCAAAGTAAAATGGTAATGAGTTGTTTGGTAGTTGAAAGAGTCGGTCAGCCGAGTCACATAATCTTGACTCACTGAAAATGTATCAAATGTTCATGTAAAGTTCACAGAACGTCATTTTATTTTGTTCATTAGAAGGTAGAATTAGATTTCAGAAAAAAGTTGTATTTGGGGAAAAAATATCTTAAGCATAGAAGAAAAATGTTTTTGGGAGTCATATGAGTTGATCTGTATTATTGAGCTGAGTCAAATGATTTGATTCACTGAAAAACGGAATGAAAGATTCAGCTAAAATTCAATGGAACGTAATATAATTTGTTGATTAAAATGTAGTATAAGACTTTATGCAGTGATGCACGTACAGTAAATGCTTTAAAATAAAAATTTGCCTTAATGTAGCGCTAAATAAGCTTTCGAGCCACATTTCACAGACAAATCATTTCTTCTATACGCTCATGAGTGTGTAACAACTTACTGGAAACATACAAACCCACGAGCAAGAAGAAGAGTCATCAAAACTCATCCGAATTTTCAAAAAAACAAAAAAACAAAAGCAATACATTTTGCTATTTATTCTTTAGCAAGTATTAAAACTTCCACCATTTTTTTTCAATGCTGGATGAAATAAGCATTAAATCATTCAGATCATCCATTTTTTTTCAAAGGTTTCTTTTTTAGCTTTTAAATGAGGATTAGTATTGATTTGATTTTTCTTCAAAGAGTTAAGAAATGCATAAAATATAGTTAACTAGCATCCATGCTAAAAACACGAGGATGCTAAGTGCGTTGTAAAACTCGCTCATACGGTCAATATCACAATACAATGCTGTATTTTTTGTTGATCGTCTCTGAATCGATCATCGATCTGGTTCCGTTGACAAAAAGGCAGGAGGATTTCTTCAGTGGTCTTTGGATTATTCCTGAACATCATCTCTGTGGCCAACAAAAGTTTATGATTCTCACATATTTTGTCCATCACGATGATCTTCACGATGAACTTTTACGGATTTTGAAGCCGAAATACAATCGGCTGAAGTAAAACCCTAAAGTTGTAAAAGTTATAAACAAACTCCACCACACGATCACACGACTTCAATTCGACTGCTATTTCGATCATTATTTAAACACATTTTGGATGGATGAGAATGAATGTAAAGACGGAATGATCTGTAAGAGTGAGTTATTAGTATAAACACAGCGACGCTGCAAAAGATTATTTCTGCAGGAGTTTTTGTTCCTGCTCCTGTCGTGATATTTAACGTCCCGGGACACCAACTGTAGCCCTCTTTACCTATTTGTAAGGTGTTTTTTCAGGACACCTAAAAACTTTTTTTTTTAAATCACAAGTGGAGTTTTACTACTGAATTTTATATAACATGAAAATATCTTGACCTTGTGTTAACCACAGACCTTAAACCGCATTTGATTAACACGTTGACTTCAGGACGATGGAACAGGAAATGCTTATCATTTCCTGGGTTAACAGGACAATTTTCAAACAATTCTGATGATACTATCACCATATATGGAATATTTTAAGTATTCCATAGACTTACACATCAATAGAACAATCATATGATTTGTTTGAATGATTCTATTTCTGTAGTGAGAAGGCTTGGACACTTCTGTAGATGTTGTAAGCTTTATTATCACTTTATAATCATATGAATGATTTGATACATAGACTTTTGTTTAAAATGTTTCGCATAATATTCATTTGTTCATTCACTCATTTTCTACCGCTTATCCGAACTACCTCGGGTCACGGGGAGCCTGTGCGTATCTCAGGCGTCATCGGGCATCGAGGCAGGATACACCCTGGACGGAGTGCCAACCCATCACAGGGCACACACACACTCTCATTCACTCACACACTCACACACTACGGACAATTTTCCAGAGATGCCAATCAACCTACCATGCATGTCTTTGGACCGGGGGAGGAAACCGGAGTACCCGGAGGAAACCCCGAGGCACGGGGAGAACATGCAAACTCCACACACACAAAGCGGAGGTGGGAATCAAACCCCCAACCCTGGAGGTGTGAGGCAAACGAAACGTGCTAACCACCGTGCCCCCCTGTTTCGTATAATACAGTATGTTGGACATATTTGTGTATAAAGACACACAAATCATGGAGTGCAGGTGCTGATGAAAAGACGAGTGTCGGAGAATCTAGTCTGTAGAGAGCGACCATCGCGGGCAACACCTGAGTCACTAATCCCCACATTTTACTCACTTTATTAACGTGTTTGAGAGTCAGGATGAAATCCGACCGGCCTAAACACCAAACCAAGCGATACGCTGAGCCGAGTCACGCACACGCACACACACACACACACACACACACACACACACACACACACACACACACACACACACACACACCAATTCTCCTTCTCTTTTAGCCTGACCCTGTGCTTTCTTATTCAGTTAGTTCAAGTACAATCAAGCCTTTTCACTTGCAAATCAGGCTGGTGCTGGCGCGGAGCAGACGAGCAGAGCTCATTTAGCAAAAAAAAAACCTCTGTGTAGAGACAGAAAACAGCCTATTAAAAAAGACATATGTAGCTAAATTTCAAGGTCCCATGGGAGACGCAAAAAAAAGGCACAGACCTCCCATAAGAATGACCTCCTTTTTTTTTTTTCTTATGCAAACCACACAGCTACGATAAGCTGTGTAGAAAAGAAACAAAAAAAATACGTTAGGTATTCCGGCATGTACGTGAATGGCCCTGTTCTGTAGGAGGGTGATAAAGTATTCTTCACAGACACCACACTCAATTGACCCGCTATTAATAATACTGGAGGATTAATTAAAACGGCCGCTTGAGGACAACAGCTGAATATAAACGTCTTTTTAAATGGCCTTGGCTGAAAGGACGAGCCACTCACATGCCTTACTGTGAGCCAGAGAGCAAACTCCGGTCATGCTACCTTTACGCTACGGTAAAAAAAAAAAAGGCTACACCGCACCTGATGCTACTTCACTCAGAGTTAAGTAGAGCGTTAAGTGGAGGTGCATAACACATGGGATCTGACTGAGATGAGATAATCTCACTGATCTGATCTGAATCCTGGATCCTGGATTGGGGAAGTCGTGGCCTAAAGGTTAGAGAGTCTGACTCCTAACCCTAAGGTTGTGGGTTCGAGTCTTGGGCCGGCAATACCACGACTGAGGTGCCCTTGAGCAAGGCACCGAACCCCCCCAACTGCTCCCTGGGCGCCGCAGCATAAATGGCTGCACACTGCTCCGAGTGTGTGTTCACGGTGTGTGTGTGTGTGTGTGTGTGTGTGTGTGTGTGTGTGTGTGTGTGTGTGTGTGTGTGTGTGTGTGTGTGTGTGTGTGTTCACTGCTGTGTGTGTGCACTTTGGATGGGTTAAATGCAGAGAAGAAATTCTGAGTATGGGTCACCGTACTTATCCGTACGTCACGTCACGTCAATTTTTCAGTCTGCTAGCTATGTTTGCTAATCTTACTAATCGTGCTAATTCTCTGAAGATCAGATTTTCTCTTCTATGACCTCTGATGATTAAAGTAACATCTTAAGACCTATATACATAATATATACCGTATATCAATGTATGAATCGGTTTACAAGCTTATACCTTTTCTTATATTTTTCTTTAAGTCTTAAACAAAAATAGATTTTAGATCATTCTCTCAGCCTGAATTAGCCTGTTACCTGAACACATTCAGCCGTATAAAAGTCTGGATTGTTCCGAATGCGAGTCTGACGTTCGATCAACAGGTTGTTGTATCATCCAAACCATCTTCTGGAAGCAAGTGCTTTCATTGCTTTTGATCATTTCCGGTCAGATTTTCTAATGAAGTGAAAACAATAATAAAAGAATCCATGCTAATTCCTCATGCTAGTTAAACACTTTTATTGTTGTTGTATTTTCTGAATCAGTGTGTAAAAAAAAGTCATTGAAGACCAAATTGCACATTCATTCATTCATTTTCTACCGCTTATCCGAACTATTCTCGGGTCACGGGGAGCCTGTGCGTATCTCAGGCGTCATTGGGCATCGAGGCAGGATACACCCTGGACGGAGTGCCAACCCATCACAGGGCACACACACACTCTCATTCACTCACACACTCACACACTATGGACAATTTTCCAGAGATGCCAGACAACCTACCATGCATGTCTTTGGACCGGGGGAGGAAACCGGAGTACCCGGAGGAAACCCCCGAGGCACGGGGAGAACATGCAAACTCCACACACACAAGGCGGAGGCGGGAATCGAACCCCCAACCCTGGAGGTGTGAGGTGAACGTGCTAATCACTAAGCCACCGTGCCCCCCCCCCCCCCCGCAAAATGCATACATTATCTACAGTAAAATAAAAAAAAAGGGGGGTTAAATGGTTAAATGTATGTTTTCTGGATTCAATGTTGAAACCAAGTTAGAGTTCAGGTTGCAAAGGCTAATGGCACTCCAATCACGGTATCACCCAGATATTGGGATTTCCTCCTCAGTCCTTTTCAGATATTCATCCACCGCTTTTGTTCTCTCGCCCAGACCACCCACCATGCCGTCCATCAGCCTGCTCTCCAGCTGTGGCCTGGCCGTGGCCCATTTGTGTTACTTTGTTTCCATGTGGCTGAGGTCTTTCTCCTCACTCTCTCTCTTCTACAATGCCGTAAATGCGCTGGCCTTTGTGCCTGGTGCAGGTGTCCGGGGCATGAAAGAAGCCCAGGCTGAGCTCTCCATTCTCCCAAACACCCACCTGTGGCAGACGCCAGGCCCACATGACTCACCACGACGGCCTGCGCTACAAAGAGCCAATGCTTCATTACTGATGACCACGTGGGTGGAATTCATTCATTAAACTCGCATACGTGCATAATAACGCTGGGACCAGCTGGAGGGCTGCATCTGGCTCACCAAACCATCTGAGAACCAAAGTACAGGAGGCCACGTGTGCAAAAATATGACAATGTCTATACAAAAGGCTCATGTGATAAACGTAGAGTGGCTACGGGGACGTGTCCCAATCCAAACAGCAGCCTCCAGGAGTCTAAACAGCCCTCCAACAGATAAAAGGGTTGTTTTAAGGGGGGAAAAAAAGGTCAGGTCACGTGAACGGGGTGTGCTGTTTCTAAGCGACACGGCCAGTTTGAAGCCAGCAAAGCCTGAACACAGCCTGGATACAAAGCCACTGACTTTTTTAAACATCTCACACACACACACACACACACACACACACACACACACACACCAATCGGCTGCTTGCACCTGTCTCAGTCTGTTTTCATGACTTTGCACTAATCAGCAATGCAGATCGATCGAAATATCACTCGAAATATAAAAAGTTTATTCCAGTCAATGATTTCATTTTGGTTAATGATTCATTATCTGTGAAATCGGTGACTTCGACTTTCTGAGAAATGAGACTTTATAAGATTAGATTTCATATAACGAGCATAACAAATGACACAGGATTCTTCCGATTCTTTCGGTTACAATTCTTTCGATTTGACGAATGATATCTGATTAGCACGCTTCATATCAGCTTCACTTCTGGGATCTTAGTTCGTTTTAGAACCAAACTAACATTTTCTGTACAAGCAAAAAAAAAACAAAAAACGGTTGGTTTGGTTGTAAATTTTATAATGAGAAACGGCTACACAATTCGACACGAGTAAATCTCATATCGTTCGGATCGCTGAAGGATTTCCATTTCTAAGTAATTACTCATTTAGAGAATGCTCTTTTCTCTGCTCTGTGAAAGCGTCTTCGTTTTATCTAGGTATAAAAAAAATAGAATTAATTATTCGAACATCAATTTTTTAAAATCTCTTTAAAAGATTTTTTTGTTTATTTTTTATCTTTTTATTCGAGTCAAGTGGGTTTTATTGTCGTTCCTCTGTATATCTTGTATAGAGTTTATTTAAAGATGTCGGTGCGACATGTGGCATTAAATTAAGCTAAGAATATTTTCGAATTGAGACAATGTCTATTGTAATATATAATAATATATATATATAATATTGTAATATATATCTATCTATATATATATATATATATATATATATATATATATATATATATATATATATATATATATATATATATATATTTTCGAAATGAGACAATGTCTATTGTAAAAAGAATTGTGAGGCTCACAATTTTTACACATTTTTAATCACTGTGTTCTTTAATTGCTATAGAATGACTACACATTTTTAATTTCACCTAACATTTTTAGAAATCATTCATTCATTCATTCATTCATTTTCTACCGCTTATCCGAACTACCTCGGGTCACGGGGAGCCTGTGCCTATCTCAGGCATCATCGGGCATCGAGGCAGGATACACCCTGTCCAGAGTGCCAACCCATCGCAGGGCACACACACACTCTCATTCACTCACACACACACACACTACGGACAGTTTTCCAGAGATGCCAATCAACCTACCATGCATGTCTTTGGACCGAGGGAGGAAACCGGAGTACCCGGAGGAAACCCCCGAGGCACGGGGAGAACATGAAAACTCCACACACACAAGGCGGAGATGGGAATCGAACCCCCTACCCTGGAGGTGTGAGGCAAACATGCTAACTACTAAGCCACCGTGCCCCCCCCCCCGCCCATTCTTATAAGTGTATTTTTTTTATTTCATGTTTAAAATGTTGTAGAAAGTAGAAAGAGTTAACGTTAGAGTTAGAAAGATAAAATAAAGCTATAAAAGAAACTAATATTCTCCGTGTGTATCGACTTATACGCTGTACTTTAGTTGCTCTTTTCTTGTTAAGTTCTTTCTTGTTTAGTGTTTTTCCTCAGTTCTTCCTCGGTTGTGTGATTTTGTTTAGCTCCGGTGTCCTTGATTATAGTAAGCGAAGATTCCGTGTCCTTTGCCTGACGCAATCGACTGTGGTGAGTTTACATTCCAAAGGGATTTTCAAACACGAGGTGTCTAATTATCTTTGCTGCTTTACTGGGACTGGAGTCCTCTCACTGGGGCACGTGAGGTGTAAAAACCCGGCGTGTTTGTGATCTTAACGTGTCTCAGCAGAGCAGTCCATGAGGGACAACGGTTAACTCGTCTTTAACGAAACGAGCCACATGGCTTGACTTTCTGTGCTCTTTAAACACCATGCTCTGAGATTTCGATACATTTCTGTTTACTTGCTTCTTGGTTTTCTCTCAGAAAGACAGAAAATGTGTGTTTGTGTGTTCCCATCCCCCACATCATCACCCCCCGGCCTTCCCCCGCCAGCCACACTGCTTTTCTTCGCTAATTGCGGTCTGTTGGAGTCACCTCAGAGTCAGGCTCAAAGGGGATCGCGTTCATGTTGCACTGGGACTGTTAAACACGTTGTTCAAAGCAACAGTTAGCCTCGCAATTTGACATTATTCAGGACTATAAAGTGCTCTGTAATTATGCCGGATCAAATGAAATTTGTTTTAACAATTAGCGCTGATAGGAAATTTGTCTCCGTGCTGTGCTTCGAGGATGGCCCAGGTCTGCGCATTCATTTATTTCAATTTCATCTTTTGACATGAATATGGATTTATTTATTTTTTTCGTGCTTGCCTTAAATCAATCTTGATTCGGTCGTTGTGATTCACTCGGCTCCCAGCCTTCCTGCTTCACCCTGAATTAGCTTGCCTGCTCTTTCTCACTGAACAATTAGTTGTATTAAGAGTGAAAGCTTTAATCAATGCCTGGCCTGGCCCCTCGCTGCGCCCTGTGGCTGATTGGAGCTTCTGCAGCCTTCACACACACACACACACACACACACACACATACACACATACACACACACACACATACATGTATACGTGTACACACACTGGCACTTAAAGTGGCTCAGTAAAACAGGCCTGTACAGCATCACTGCAGGAAACGTAGAGACGAAGGGAAATGCACAGATGTAAAGGCGTAATGTGCAACCGACAGACTCGTGGTAGCCCCCCTGAGTGTGTGTGTCTGTATTTGTGGGTTTGTATTTCCTCTGGGCTTAAATGTCACTCACGTCACAGCGCTGTGCTGTAGAAAGTGCATTCACACACACACACACACACACACACACACACACACACACACACACACACACACACACACACACACAAATCTGTGATATCGGTGGTCCTCGAAAAAGAAGTCAAATGTGCTAAAAAGCCACCAGCTGGAACTAATTTAATAAGCCACAGGCAGATATGTTATAGCATAAACGTTTAGTAGGCATTTAAATTACAGTTATTGCTTAATTGTATACAATTTGTATACAATTATACGCCAGTAAGCCACAAAAAGCGAGGACCTCGGATTGATTTAACTCCGACATGATCTTCATTACCGCTTCTTCTGCCTGCCGTAAAAGGAATTTACTTGGAAAAACAAGTAAATAAATAAACGGAACTCATGTGCAGAACGGATAAACAAAACCCCTTCACTGTAGCCTCAGGGGCAGATCAGTCTTTTCAGCAGCCCCTTAAATATGACATGAAGTTTTATACAAACACAATGTGGCCAAAACGGACATAAGAATTGAAAAACAAATCCATGTAATGTTTGTATTCCAGTTGGAGACGTGCGTAAGGAAACATCTGGCCGAACGTTGCAGTGGTGTGGGACAGCATTATGATTACCGTGTGTGTCGATCTGATCGGTTTGTCTTAGACGTGCGAGTGTCAAGCGTGTGGGTACAGAAACAACAACGGTGACAACAACATAGACAACAAGGACAAATCATCCTTCTAATTCATCACAAACAAAACATTAGATCAGACTTTATTGTCATTACACATGTACAAGTACAAGGCAATGAAATGCAGTTAATTTCGAAATGCGAAATTAATCAGCATTTTTGGAAGAAGTCTCCAGTGTCAGCACTTTTTAACCAACGTCCATCTATCCATCCATCCGTCCGTCCGTCCATCCATCCATCCATCCATCCATCCATCCATCCATCCATCCATCCATCCATCCATCCATCCATCCATCCATCTATCCACCCATCCATCCATACATCCATCCATACATACATACATACATACATACATACATACATACATACATCCACCCATCCACCCATCCATCCATCCAACCCACCCAACCATCTATCCACCCATCCATACATACATACATACATATATACATACATACATACATACATACATACATACATACATACATACACCCATCCATCCACTCATCCATCCATCCATCCATCCATCCATCCATCCAACCATCCATACTTTCATCCATCCATCCATCCATCCATCTATCTATTCATCCATCCATGCATCCATCTGCAGGGTCGTAAGGAACCTAAAGTCGTGGTTAGTGAAGACGAATAAACACTAATGCTTGCTGGTTCCAAGTGTCAGCTACAAGTTTAGAAATATCGAAGTCTGAATTAATAGTCATTTGATTAAGGAAGAAAAAAACATTCTAAAGGATTCAGATCTCAGGATTAGAGCTCAGACCCAAATTCACATCCATCAGACTGTGCCCTCCAGCCTCCTCCACCAGCAGCTGGTCTGAATGCAGCTCTTAGCCATTATGAGGAAATGAGCAGGAAGCGTGTGCAGGCGAGCAGACCGCTTAGGTTACGCTCTTCCTGGGCCAGCTCCCTCTTGCTGGGTATCTGGTCTCACTTTAGATCCAAAATGAACGGAACTGCTCCTCTATAATTGCCTTCTCTCCTGCAGTTTATTATCGATCGAACAAGCCGGAGCACAGCCGACACCGTTAAACGCGTTCCGTTTGGCTTTTACAGGCCTGACGATTTAATGGGATACACGATATCTTGGCAACACCGGGCAGCAATTAAATTATTCATCTTTAAGTTATCGATCCACCATGATCCCTGTTCATCCAGCTCACGGCCAGCTCGGCCGCTTTGATCCTGCCCCTGCGGAGGCCAAAACCTGCAGCATGGAAACCTTTTAGTCCGGACGAAGGGGCTGCATTTTACATGAAGCCTGTAATATAGTGCGTGTCATCACCTCACACATCCGAATCTGAAATATCAGCATGTTTAGACAAAATTTAACATTCAGCTAATTCCATTAAGCTGTTTTGCTGTCCATTAGCAAAAAAGTGAGTATATCGGTGCCAAGCCGCTTCAGCATTTCTCCCAGCGTAGTCATTCTCTGATGAGAATCTCTTCAGGTATTATAACCAAATGCTTTCACACTATAGGCCTTTGTCGTTTAATATTTAAAACGATTTTAATATTCACGATGCGGACATGTGGACGAAGCTCTTAATGTTTGCGTTTATACTCAAATGGAAAAGTGACTGCGTTCGTGCAAAGACCCTGTTTTATTTCTCTACGATTTAATCAAGTTTTCTCAACCTCAACCTCAGCTGTATTCTAACCTACAAGCCTTTTCCCATATTCAAATACTGATCCTTTAGTGTAGCCATGTACCGCACCTCCATGCCACCATGCTTTTCTCCATCCGTTCAGTTTTCCAAATATCTGATCTAAACGAGATTGCGCTTCATTTTGAATTCGTTTCAAAATATCCATGACATGACTTATATTATCCACAACAACTTAAGTTAAAAGTATTTTTTTTTTCACAAACGTACAACGTAAACGATGATATTAAACTCTGCTCTCTGAGATGCAAAGTGTTTGTACATAGTCATCTAAAATATGAAGGTGTGAGGTTATCGACAGAGGGAAAAACCCATGTCTCTCACTGAAAGACAACAAAGTCCTGACTCATTTCATATCACACTCACACACAGAAAATCATCCATTTGTTAAAAGTGAATGAAGATGGAAAGAACCATGAATGAGCAACCTAACTGAAACCACTGTGACCCTGACCAGGCAGTAACTGAGGATGAAGAAATGTACACCACAATAAACAACAACAAAAACACTTCACCTTTGATTTGTATGTGTATTTGTATCCATTTAAAACACTCACTCACTCATTTTCTACCGCTTATCCGAACTACCTCGGGTCACGTTGAGCCTGTGCCTATCTCAGGCGTCATCGGGCATCGAGGCAGGATACACCCTGGACGGAGTGCCAACCCATCGCAGGGCACACACACACTCTCATTCACTCACACACTACGGACAATTTTTCCAGAGATGCCAATCAACCTACCATGCATGTCTTTGGACCGGGGGAGGAAACCGGAGTACCCGGAGGAAACCCCCGATGCACGGGTAGAACATGCAAACTCCATACACACAATGCGGAGGCGGGAATCGAACCCCCAACCCTGGAGGTGTGAGGCGAACGTGCTAACCACTAAGCCACCGTGTCCCCACATTTAGAACACGTTATGGATTTATTCCTAATAATATATTGGGATTTATTACATGCACTTTAGTCGTTTTATTGTGACTCCATTCTGATCGGCGGCTCATCAACAAACCTTTGTTCTAATGCTGCCTTCAGAGAGCGCAAACTTCCACCTAACCTCCGCATAATCAAGAGAAAATACATAAGAGCCTTTAAGCAAAACATGAATTTCTACAGCATACAAGCAGCATGAGGCTTCATATGAACCCCACTAATCATCATACAATCAAGCAAATATTCATCTAATCACTGCTCATTCATTTGTGTACCATGTCACCGTCATTTGTTCCCAGAATGTGAGGGATGGTGTACTTTCACCAATGATGTTGTTGATGATGATGATGATGATGCCGATGATGATGCCGATGATGGAAGCAGTTGATATTGACTTCCCGCATGATGTGACACATTTCTTTGTGTATCACCAGCCCGTCACCCTCAAACTCATTCAAGTTAATCTGTTTTTTTTTTCTGCTTTTCGATTGTGACTCATTTCTTTCATGTTGGCGTGTTTTGCAGCGAGCTTACTGTAGAGCACTACGTTTTCGGTTTCTCTGTAAATCCTATAGTGTTCAGGAACATTTGCCACAGTTCTATTAAAAAGAGAAATGAGAAAAATTATACTTATCTATAGATATTTATAGAGAAATAGATTCAAGCTTTACAACATCTATAACACATGACTTGATTATAGAACTTGGCTTGTGACAAAGGCTGTGTGTATAAAACATGGTGTGACGTGCTGTTATTGGAAAATAATCAATGCTGTGATGCGACCTGAGAAAAAGCTCTGAGTTACTGCTGATTATTTTCCAATAACAACACAAAATGAAGTGTTTTATTCCTCTTTGCATACTAATGCACTTTGTCACAGAATGACCCAGTATAGGTTGTCATCCATATATAGCTATTTTCAATCCTTGTTAGTATTGTGGTGATTAGCCTTGCCTGTTCATGTTCAGGCGTTTAGCGGTTCAAGCCCTATCACTGCCAATCTGCTACTGGTGGGCCCATGAGTAAGGCCCTTAACCGTCCGTTCCAGGAGCATTGTATCTGTACTGCATTAGTGACCCTGTGCTCTGAACCCAACTTCCTAACAAACTGAAATATGCAAAGAAAACACTTTCACAGTGCTGTAACATATATGAGACAAAGATGTCTATGAGACGTATATGAGACAAAGATGTGTATGAAACCAGATAGTTCTTTGTTTACATGGCAGTTCTGCCCAAGGATGCAAACTTTCTACTCAATTAAGGAATAAAGGAGGATAAAGTGCTTTTGCAGCAAAGAAAGGAAGGAAGAAAGAAAGAAAGAAATGGTTCTGTCTTATAATGGAATATTCATTCATTCATTCATTCATTTTTAACTGCTTTATCCGAACTATTCTCAGGTCACGGGAAGCCTGTGCCTATCTCAGGCGTCTTTGGGCATCGAGGCAGGATACACCCTGGACGGAGTGCCAACCCATCGCAGGGCACACACACTCTCATTCACTCACACACACACACTAAGGACAATTTTTTCCAGAGATGCCAATCAACCTACCATGCATGTGTTTGGACCGGGGGAGGAAACCGGAGTACCCGGAGGAAACCCTCGATGCACGGGTAGAACATGCAAACTCCATACACACAAGGCGGAGGCGGGAATCAAACCCCCAACCCTGGAGGTGTGAGGCGAATGTGCTAACCACTAAGCCACCATGCACCTAAATGGAATATGTTCACTGTAATTCAATGTGTATAAAAACATTAAAAAAAGACAACTAAAGTTTAAATAGAAGTAGCAGACTTTGTGGTCGTAACAACATCATTTTACAACATCAGAAAAGATTTCTCTTTCTCATTACGTTGCATTTTTTAATTGATTTTCTTTTACATTTCTTTAGAAAACGACTATTTCCCCATAGTCCCTAACTCTCGTCTGGATAAAATAACAGTTTCATTTCCCTTACATTTTCGTCTTTTTTTTTAAATTATTATTATTATTAAATTTTAGGGGGGGGGGGACTCATAACTCCTATGTGTTAACCGTATGATTGAACCAACATGATAAATTTAATGTCAAATTCTTTCAATTTCTGTCTTTCAATCTAGTGAAGTAATTTTGACCCGCTCCCTAAATCGTTGGTCCTTTTAAAGTTCCCGCTGCGGCATGTGTGTGTGTTTGTGCGCCCGCGCGTGCATGTGCATGAGTGAGTGAACGTGTATATGAGAGAGAGACAGAAAAGAGAAAAGAGAAAAGAAAAAAGAAAAAAAGAGGAGCTTGGTTCATATTAGCCGCTGTACTGGAGAGAGTTCATTCATCCGGACAAAAAAAATAACTCAAAGCATTAAAAAAAAACAACAACAACAATTATTTGCCCCCTCACGTTTGTCTAATCTAATGGCGTATGTAAGCTTTTTGTGCACGTAGAGAAAGATGTGACTGAGCTCAGGCGGTGTGTGTGTGTGTGAGAGAGAGAGAGAGAGAGAGAGAGAGAGAGAGATGCAGAGAGAGAGAGGCAGAGAGAGAGAGAGAGAGAGAGAGAGAGAGAGAGAGAGGCAGAGGCGGGCCGTGCACGCGCCACATCTCTTTCACTAATGGAAGTTATTGTTGTTGCGACTTGTTCCTAACTATGAGGTGCACGAGAAGCGGCTTTCTCTACCGGGCTTCCCCAAACACCACGGGCCGCTGTGTGTTTTAATTTATTTCTAGAGATTTTTGTCTTTGTGCGCGCGTGCTTGTGTGTGTGTGTGTGTGTGTGTGTGTGTGTGTGTGTGTGTGTAGGATTTTTTTTTTTTTTTTTTTAACACCAAGAAATACCAAATCGCACTAGGAAGTAAGCTGAAAAGGGGAGAAGAGAAGCAGAACTAAAGCACCGGGGGATTTAAATCGCCTGTTTCTTTCTTTCGTTCGTTCTTTCTGTCTGTTGTTGTTGCTGTTGCGAAGGAGGAAAAGGAAGGGAAAAAAAAGAGGAGGCACGCGGAAAAAACAAGGAGAAATTCATGTAGCTCTTTTATCCTTAGCGACATTTCTTCTTTTTTTTTTTTCTTTTTGTATTGGATCGCAGGATGAGCAAAGACAGACCGAAGAGGAACATCATCCACAAGAGAAGAGATGTAAGTGCAGCTCGTGCGCGTGCCCTTTTTTCCCTTTTAAGTTCGTGCGCTTTTGTAGGATTTAATGCTTCGTATGAAGAAACTTGTTTGTGTTACATTTACTGTTACGGCGTTTTGTTTGAGCTGTGAATTGCATGACGAAAATGCTTTGCTTTTGGTTCTTAGGGAGGTGGAGAAAAGATTCCACTTCTATTCTATCCTATAGGTCCGATCCAAAGCTGCTGCTTTATTTATTTATTTATTATTATCGTTATTGTGTTAAACGGACGCTCGCGCACGCGGTGGGTTGTTTGTTAATTTTTTTCGATTTAGATTTTGTTTTATTTCGTGAATTTGTGGCACTTCTGTGTTTTCAAATCGGAACCCTGCAGTTGAGACCCGATTGTTCTCAGCTCGGCTTTGTTCGCGAGAGAGAAAGAGAGAGAGAGAGCGAGCACGAGCACTCAAACCGGGGCTGTGTGTGTGTGTGTGTGTGTGTGTGTGTGTGTGTGTGTGTGTGTTCCGGGTTGTGTTCCCCTAAACCGGGGACAATCTCACGAAACAATTCGTGCATAAAAATGCATGCACGAAAGCAATGTATGCAGTGAACATGTTTGAAAGCAGACCTGTATATATGTGTGTGTGTGTGTGTGTGTGTGTGTGTGTGTGTGTGAACCCGTAATGCGTGGCAGCAGGAAAAAGGTTCGCGCATTATATCTGTTTTATCTTAGCGAGCGCGTGCTTATATGTAGCTTTAAATGCTGTGTGTGTGTGTGTGTGTGTGTGTGTGTGTGTGTGTATGTGTATGTGTATAAAGTTCCTCTTGTGAATGTTCCACGTCTTGAGTTCCCTGTACAGCTTCTGTCTCAGGCTCGTGCGATTCCTTTCAAGGATAATTGTTCTATCTCCTGGAACAAACCAAATAAAATAAACCCCCCACTATACAGAAATGTGTGTGTTTCCAGCAGGACTGGAGTGGAGGCTGCTTCATGGTTTCCACTGGTGGCAGTTTTGGGGAAGAACCCTTTAGAGATCTTCCAGGACATGATGAACATGAAGCTTTTGTTTTGGTGTGAAATGAAGTGGCAGTTTTATGAGAGTGATTGCAGATATCGTGTTGATTGAGTTCGCAGCTCTTTTCATAATCAGAACTGTAACATCTGGATTTTTTCTTTCTCTCTCTCTTTTTTTTTTTTTTGATGAACAGCTCAGTTTTGTGTGTGTGTGTGTGTGTGTGTGTGTGTGTGTGTGTGTGTGTGTGTGTGTGTGTGAAATCAGAATCAAAGGAATCCTGCTGTACATGTTTGACATGTTTCCCTCTATCCTGATGAGCGGTTTGGCTGATTAAAGACCTAACGTAGTTGCTCCTTTTAACTTGAACTGTTTCACAGAATCTGCGTTTCGTCCTCTTGTTTCTTTCTCACTAACTAGCAACAGGTTCATTAGCGGAACACGTGCAGCGTTTCTGTGGCCTACAGCCGAAGTCAGAAGAGATTTGGAGTTGTGCTTGTTGTGTTTCAGAATGTGTTTCCAAGCTGATTTGGTGCCTATTGTGATCCAATCCCCCCACACTAACACACACTCTGTCACACACACACACTGAGAACACGCCTGAGTCCGGTATTCGAGGCACTTTTGTGGCTCAGGTGTGTAGAAACTTGAACTCTAGGCAAATTTGGCTTGAATCCCTGAGGTGCGGATGAAGAACATCTGTTTTGAAGCAACAAGATGGTGACCCTCCAGCTTGTGTTGTGGGGGAGGGGTGGCGGTGAGGGGGTCGATGGAGGGCTGTTAGGGGGTGGAGGCCGTCGCTGGGACGGAGGAGGGTGCGAAATGTCCCAGTGTCACGTTTTCACACAACGAATTGACCACAGTTTGAGAGATTATCTCAATGTTCTTGTGTTGTTTTTGATTTTTTAAGTCTGCTTTTAATCTCATTTGGGATTCATTTAATATTCCGTCCTGATTTTCACCGAACAAACCAAACATTAAAGTGTTGTTTAACCAGCTAACACGTACACGGCAACTAATCCCGGGTGTAGCGGAGGGTCTTTCTCCTGATCGTGTGACCCGAGACAAAGTCGAGCCGTCGACAAATTGCTGACGGTGTGAAACACCAGCGTTCTCAAAGTACGAACAAATCACATGGTGATCAGGAGACCCGAAAAAAAAAGAAACGTGTCTTTTGTGTCTTTTTCACATCACGGTGAGATTGTGTCGTTTACGATGACACAAATAGATTTATTCCTGTCGTATCTTGCTCGCAGATCCGTAAAACGGATCCCAGAGTCTTCGGTTTAGTCTCCGGCGTCGAGATGCGAGGTCGTGCGATGTGATGCGGCTCCGTCCTGCTTTGTGAGGTGAGTGATATCGAGGTGTCGATGTTGCGCGGTGGCGATACTGTGGGTGTGTAGGACACGGCGAGGCAGACAGAGGTGTGTGAGATCTGCTGAGGCTGCAGGAGGAAGAAGAAGAGGAGGAGGAGGAGGTGTCCCACGGGCCCTGTGCTCGCCGCACAATTCCTCGCCCTCCTAATTTAACCTCCCCTTAATTAGCGTACGACAATTATACATGCTCGGCTTCACCGTATCCCGTGGAACATGGGTGCGAGGGTGTTGTTCCTCCTCCACTGCTGATGCGGCCTGCGTTATTAAAATTCATGTGTGGGGAAAAGCAGCAGAGAGAAGAGACTGATAATAGATGATAATAAAAGCAAACGCAATTAGGCGGCCTGGATTGATGGACACGAGCACTAAAAGGAGAAGTGCAG
>NC_062524.1:5195671-5225671 GCF_022655615.1 Tachysurus fulvidraco
TAGCAGGAAGCTGTGTCTGTGTGTGTGTGTGTGTGTGTGTGTGTGTGTATGTGTGTGTGTGTGTGTGTGTGTGTGTGTGTGTGTGTGTGTGTGTGTGTGTGGCTAAATTCTATGATGTCCCTGTGTGAGTGTCTGCAAGCAATGTGTAAAATCTTACTTGGGAATGGAAATGTACCAACAAAGCAGCACACAACACAAACACTGGTGTGTGTCTGTGTGCGTTTGTGTGTGTGTGACGATCATGTGGCTGAATAAATATCAGTGTGTGTAACTGAATTTCTCTCAAGCTTTTTGTCTTCTCCCTTGTCACTTTTAAGCTGTTCATAGGTTAGAAAAAAAAAAAACACGGTAAAAAGTCCACTTATCCGACCAAACAACCGATGATTTTCTTCAAAAGATCATTTTAAAACCTCTGCTTCTGAGGTGAATTTTTTTTTAAATATATTTTGTTGTTCTTCCTGCTAAACTGTAGTTTCTTTTTTTTCTCCACAGTGTGTGTTTTATGATTATATTTTGAACAGGCGTTAGCGTAGCGATTCAGCGACGTGTGAATGTGTATGTGTGAGAGGATATGACAGTAAGAGATGAAAACGAGGCTAAGAACATGCAAAAGGTGTGTGTGTGTGTGTGTGTGTGTGTGTGTGTGTGTGTGTGTGTGTGCGCGTGAGAGAGAGAAACCAGCAGGCGTGTTGAGGGGCCTCTCTGTGGTCAGCCCTGTCCTGCATGCTCCTGTCAACTGTCACTTTTCTGCTGCGGTTGCATTCTTTAGTAACTGCTAATCTTATCGTGCTGTCCAGTTGCCTTACATGCACTAAAGAGACACCACACACACACACACACACACACACACACGCACATACAGGTTCTGTTAACCCTTTCTACCCTGTCTAACAAGGCACTAATTAGAACATGTAGACTACGTTCATTATCATTCACTTTCCAAAACACAACCCAGACCTAAAACCGGCCAGTTCCTGATCTCTCAGTCGATATTCTACCCCTGATCCCATCTAAACCCGAGCGCTCGGCCGAGATCATCTTGCATCTCCTTGCTGGCTCATCATTTTCCTGCCTGATTTTTCTCATCCTGAGACTAATACACAAGTGCGTGTGTGCGTGTGTGTGTGTGTGTGTGTTATAACTCGTCACCCACATGTGATTGAAAGTCTAATGGCATGTTACAGTGTGGGCTAGAAAACTGTGAGTCAGGAGGCTTCATACATTGAGGCTTAAGATATTTATCAGATATTTCAATTTCGTATCGTGATTTCTCAGAAAGCTTCAATATTCCGTTGTCATTTCAACTCCGGCTGTTTGTAACCTTTTTGACATTCATCAGTAATTCGTTTTTGCGGAAAAGTCAGTCAGTTGAATGGCACTCCAGGTTTCTGTGAAGTTTAATCTGTAAAAATAATAAAACAATAAGCATGTTTTTTCACACACACAAACACACACAAATTATGGACTATAGTATTTACAAACATGTGTTAGGAAACGTGCACATTCCCAGTGCTCTGTTGTATTGTTTTAACTGTATTTTATCACTGTATATTAAAAATAAATAATAAACATTTGTTCACTTGTCCTTCAGGTAAAGAAATGGATAAATAACTGAAAAGAAGCAACCAGAACGTATGAAGCCTGAGCATAACCTGGCTAATGACTGACTGACTGACTGACTGACTGTTTAGCTAGCTAGCTTATGGCTGTTAAGTCTTAGATATATAATGACAATGGAGATGAGGTGAATCTTTTAGATGTGGTGTTTTGTACAGACATGCAAAGGCAGTGGAGACACCGTTAGCTAGTTAAGTAGGTTGTAGCTAGCTAGGACAGGGTAGCTAGCTAGGCCAGGCATTCTTATATGGATGATATAAAGGCGTCATACAATGGAGATGAGCCAAATTTGCTAACAAAAATAAAAAAAAAGTCAATATTTCTCTCAGATGTGGTGTTTTTGTCTCCCTTCTTTTCTTCTTCCCTCAGACACACAAAGACAATAGAAAATTTGCTAGCAAGTTTGGATGTAGCCGAAGAATATCAAAATTTGTCTCGTATCTGTTGATATTACTGATTAAAGCTGAGTCGGGATAGCTATCGAACTAATTAAGATATAGAATTGAAATCTTATACAGATAAAATAAAGACATAAATTCAGTGGAGACAAGTCACAGTTGTCAAGAACATTTTTTTTTCTCCGCTGTCTTTAGCTTAGCTATTTAGCTATGTTTGCTATGTAGGATATACTGTAGCTAGCTTAAGGTGTAGCCTTTTAGTCTTATATGCACAACATAAAGACTTGGATACAATGCAAATAAGCCAAGGGTATCAGCAATATCTATTAGATTTGTTTATCAAATACTGATTAAAGAGTCACACAGTGCAGAGTCAGGCTAGCAATTATAGTAAAGATGTAGCATTCAAGTCTTATAAAGACAAAATGGAAGCATAAATACATTGAAGATGAGTCAGTTGTTGTTTTTTTTTTCCCCCAGTGGTAGCATAGCTAGCCATCTAGTTAGGATAGTGCTAGAACCTAGCCGTTCGGCTTCGTAAAAGACTATGTAAAGGCACAAATGCGGTGGAATCGAGCCAGAGTTGTCAAGAATATCGCTGTTTTTTGTTTTTTTTTCACATCTGTTGGTAAATTATTTACAAAACATTCCCCGCGTCTAAAATTAACTGCAATTACAATGATCATTTAGCGCCATGAGGTTTCCCATATTGAGAAACGCTTTAATATATTCTGCCCACACATCTGACAAACTCTATAGAAATGTAAAATTAAAGCGGTTACTGGTAGTGAGGGAAGATTTTCAGATATTACTGTAGACACATGCTTTGTTCAATAGAGCATTTAACACCAGACTTCATTTTTTCCCCCCTTCTCTTAGTCTTTTATCCTCCTCCACACATGTCCCTTTTCCTCAGTGTCATTATCGTGCTCTAAAAAGACTTCAGCCGCTCTGTAATATTAGTTATTTCAGCTGTGTTGACTTTTTTTTTTCCATCACTTGGCACCTTTTGAAGGAGACTTTTGAATTTTACCTAATATGCTGTTTTTATTGGAGGCAGTTTGCAGCTATTCATGTCTTACTTCTGTTGCCTTTCAAGGCCTCGTGTAACGAGTACCACTCAAGGTCTCCAGCTTGAGCTTAGCATTCCCCACGCTTTCAGTGGCACAGGAAGTTATTTTAATTTAGTCCGTCATTTTCCTGAAACCAGTTTGAGCCTTATTATTTGAAATCCTTATGCAAATATGGCAATGAAACAAGGCTGTTAATGTCAGCCTAAGCTTGTTTTACTGACTTTCCTTCACTCTCCATGTGTGTGACTGATGGGTTAGTGCAGTCTGGAGCTTTTTTGAGCTTTTTAAAGCTTTGTAAATCTTTTTGCAATTTGACTTCGTTGCATATTTGTGGCCTTGTCACATTTGACAGGGACTCTGCTCTAACTGCCTGCAGATTTGAGGGCTTTCTAGTTCATAGGCCATGAAGAGGAGCGTAAGGGGTATTCCATTCACCTTATTTCTTGTGTGTGTGTGTTAACCTGACAAAGTCTGATTGGTTGTATATGCGTGTGAGCAGATGTGAGGGGTTTAACAGTCAGTTCAGTCGTGCATGGCCGTGTAGACACATCCTGTAACACAAGAGCCCCAACACTTCAGTCAGGATAATTGATGATTGCTGACTTTTCCATTTAGGATAAATCCGACTCCACCTGCCACCTGGGCATGTGGAAACTACCGGCCTTACCAGCATGCACTTTACTCATGAATGAAATATAACACAACCTGAAGAGTACTTGGGTCTCATCCAGGGGTATTCAAGGTCATAAGTGAAGGTTATAACAACTAACATGACTGAATGGGGATGATGTTAATTAACGTTTTAACACTTAACCGTTAGTGATGGGGTCGACGGCTACAAATAAGACGTTTTTGAAATGGCCGGTGAATCATTTTGCATAAATGTGTGCTTGCTTTTATAACCGTTTTTATCAAGTGTGTAAATCAATCCATTTAATTGATTTACCAAGTCCACATATGGCCTACCGGTTGATGACTTCTGGCCTAAACTCAAATTTCTGTAATTGACCTCATATCATGATACATGAGTAAAAGCATATTTCTTTTAATTTTTGGAGGACTTTCTTTAAGCTGTTTAATGTTCTGTTTTTACTGAGGTTGCACACAAAGCAAGTATCGTACAGAGACGGAGCCTCTGTACAGGAACCGTGTTTTTGTGTCAGAGATCAATATTAATATTATGCGACTATCTTGACCCTTGCGTTTTGAAATCTATTATTCACGCATCCTTGCATGCTGACCGAAATTCTGACCACCATTTGGAGTAATGCAAATGTGAAGATGTTTAGATTGTGCTCTGAATGTAAGATATCTGTCTATGTCTTATCTGATATAAGTTAACGTTTCTCCCCGCTAAAGAGGGGCCTCTTTTTGTTGCTGAAAAGTTAGTGAGGTAAGGAGGAGTGAAAGGCTGAAGCATGTCCATCTCTGAACAGTTACATGTTTTTGGTTGCTGCCCTTCTGGTCTAGACCTATATAGTGGAACTAGGTCAAAGTAGAAGAATTGTCTCTGTCTATGTCTCTTTCTCTTTATATAATATACACGAGAGAGAATGGGGGTGGGAGTGTGCTTGCACTGTCTGGGCCTCTCTGTGTTTCCTTCCTGCTAGAGGTAGCGTGACCTCGAACCGCTGCTGCCCTACCAGGCATAAGGTGTGAAGCCCAGGCCTGTGCCAGCTTTAACCACAAGATGATTGCAGTTTGTCACTTTGAGCACAGAAAGAGGCAGAGTGTCTCCAGTGTGAAGCCAGTGGAAGGGTGAATAGAGCAAAAGTGACTGAAAGCATGCTGTTCCTGACGGGTGGTGGCGAGGGAGACTGGGAGTGGGTGGTACCATGAGGCAGGCTGGGCCATTCTCTCCCCACCTGCCCCTGGTTTGAGGCCTCTGATTGGCTGCCAGAGCAGTGGAAAAAACGAACCACTGTGTTTTTGTTGGGTGAGCAGCTCGTACATGCCTTGTGCTCTCGTCTGCTTTTTCCTGCCTAGCCATAAAAGCTTTTAAAAGCCTTTCGTTCCAAATGGTCCCGAAGTAGAAAAATCATTTTTGACTCTTTTAATATGAATATTCTAATCAATCCAAATGTTTTGGTTAAAATGAATACAAGTCGATCTTTATCAATGAACATTTGAGGATCCATGTGCTTTTAATATACTGCAAATATCATAGGGGATTTTTATTTATTTATTTATTTATTTATTTATTTATTTATTTATTTATTCATTCATTCATTCATTCATTCATTCCACTGGTGTTTTTATTTATATAGCTACTTTGTTTGATACTGTGCAAGTTATGTAAGTAATAAGTATTACTAATAGTTTTCTCTGTAAGAGTTTCTCTAATATGTTAACAGTATATACAGAAATTCAAGTCCTCAGTGAAGCAAGTCATCCGTGTCCAGCTGTGATGATCAGGAATTTCAACGATTTGAAAATGAATCTTCAGATCACCGGTGCAGAACCGCATCTGCCACAACCTGTAATGCACAAACGCAAACATGCTCGTGCGCAACGCGACTCGCTTTGCTTTGCACCACCATTCAATCACTTCTTGTTTTTTTTTTAAGTCGCTACTTCTTCGTCATCGTCCCATAGCCCGCTGTGAGCACACACGGCTCTTCGATTCAGTGCATGTGGTGTGATCTGTGTTGTGAACTCACTCGAGAAATGAACCTGAAGAGCTGCTCTGTGAATTCTCAGCACTGCTGCCCCCGTTTTTTCCCCTCCCTCTGTTTTTCTTTTCTGTTTACTGTCACTGCCTCCTGTAAGTATGAGTGGTGAGTCACTTTCTCACAAGTTTCACCTCCTTTCTCTTGTTGTGATCGGAGTTCTAGACTCTCCGTTAAAGCCTTTTAAATAAAAAATCTGCCAACTGCTTTCATTAGGTAGTGGAATCCCAAGCTGAACAACATCTGTCACTGTTGTTTTCTGTCCATTATAACTAGCGAGCTGTTTTCGCAGTGCTGCTTGTTGTTAAACCTGACCCCTTGCCATGTTTTTTTTATGTTTTTCTTCTATCTGAAACTCTTGGAAGCCACTTATTTGATTCTGTGGCATGTACGAAAGCCGTCTTTTCCAGGTGCTGTATTTAACACAGCCGAATGCAACACGGGCCTTGAACAATGGCCTTGAACGGTTTCCCCCTTGCTAATAGAAATCAAACCGTGCGGAGGATTGAGAGTTCATGCTAATCGTGCAGTCATCGTTTTTAATTCCTGTTCAGGTTCATGCCTCGCTGATGAATTGGGGAGTTACATGAAGGCAATCATCATTTTTTTTTTTCAGCTCATCTGGGGGAAATGGGGTTTCCCTCAGTACAGCATGTTAGCATCTCTGACTTTTGACAGGAATGAGTGCGGTTTCATTTTGACTGTAAAGATTGTAAATACCAGCAAGTGATGGGCGAAGAATTAAAGGAAACCAGAGCTCTGTTTATGATCTACATTCTTGCCATAGCACAAAAGCGTCAGGACCTTTTTCCTCTTCGTAGTGCGTTAATAGGTGCCATTATGCGTGCGAGACGACTTTGAGAGCAGTACTTTAGTTGAAACCGGTAATGTCTTGCTTGCTTTCCTTGTTTTATTAGCACTCCTTTTGCTTGCAGTATGTCATGGCAGTAATGGGAAGAGATGACGATAAGTGAGAGTGGGTGGCTGGTTGTGTTAGCATAAGTTTAACTTGAAGAACTTTAAGATCTTGCCTTGGTGACGGTTGTGGCAATGCTTTGAGTGACTTGACTTAAACATAGTCACACTTGTTTGGGTGGAAGTGAGTGGGAGTCAGCTTGTCAATGCGACCAAATTGCAGAATCGAATCAACACAACTTCCTGCTTAGTGTCAGACTTCACAGAGACCACCAGCAGTGGAAATCCTCCTGGCTCTCCAATCTACGCAAAACAGTTTCCAGCCAAACTGGAAGTAGTGATTTAACATGATTCAGAAGGAGCTCTTGAAATAGATATGGCTATTTTTGGCCTTTGGCTCAGTATTAGAATCTGCTGCAGTTGGATTAAGCATGCTTATTGGTCCCTGTTAGCTCTTAGAAGAAATTCTTCTTCTAAAAAAAAAAGTTTTTTTTTTTTTTTAAAGTGGGGTTCTGCCAATAGGCCAAGCCAACAGTGATGTTATCAGCCTCCATCCTGTCCAGGGACTTTGCAGGATGTTGATTGTCTTCCCCATTGCTCAAGTCTCTCTTTCCCACAATCCCCCAGTTTTGCATTTAGCTCCTTCCCACTTGGTTTGTGTAGAGGTTCAGACAGTGGTGACTCTGCCACCCCTCCCACAGGCCTTTTTATCAGTCTTCTTGTTCTTGTATAATGGGAGGGATTGAGCTTGGCTCTCGGGTCACGTGTGTGTAACTGGCTTGGACAATGGCAACACTGTAGCTCGGCTTCCAACCAGAGGTGCTTATAGTTCCTCCTGCCGGATCGGAGCAGAGATTTCGGGTGGGAAGACCGGCTGATCCGTATCCCCTTTCTCCTCTGGCTCAATAGCACTCTGTGTGTGGTGTGTGAGCCTGGGCGTCTGGATTTGTCGCTCGAGTTTCGGCTCACAAAGGCGACGATGGACTTATACCTCTGTCTGATGGTACTTCTGAAGTTTTTGGGGCTTTTTACACCTGGTCACTTTCTGCGTTTTCTGTGATCAGATAGCTATCCGATTGGTAAAAAGATCAGGTCTAAATGCCCTCCGAAACGTTTTCGAGACGGATATAAATCCGATGGTTCAAAGCACTTCAGGAGTTGGGCCGGGACGCGTTTCAGATGAAACTGGTCAGGTTTAAATGAATGTGGTTGTTTAAGCCACATACGTCAGCGCTATACTCCTCCCGAAAGGAAGTACGTGACTCGCGAGTCGTGCATCGCACCAGAAACAAATAACATGGACGACACGCAGGCACTTATTGCTCTTTGGAGCGATGAAAGCGACCAACAAAAGCTTTGTAAAACATATAGAAACAAAAGTATATTTAAGTGTATACATCAAAGCGTGTTCCATTTCAATTACCCCAGACATGAGGAAAAATATATTTGCATTTTGGGAGGGAGTAGAAAGATCGGATCGATCTCCGATTCGCCAAGAAGCGTTTATGTGGCCTAATGTAAATGGGACAGTTTCAACAAATCAGATAGCTATCGGATCAGAGAAAACACACGAAGTGACCAAGTGTAAAAAGGCCCTTTAGCTTTCCTTTAGGGTTTAGAGACACCATCTGGGGAGAAATGGAGAATATTTTTGGATACAGTCAGGATGAAGAGTAGGAAGCCAGCTTGGAGTATAAATACTCCCTTTGAGAGCTGTTTGGAGATGCACCATGTGACTAGTAGCACGTCTTGACGTCTGAAATCCCAGGCAGAGATCAATGGATTCTCTCTAAAGAACGGATGTTTGGGGCAGATTCGGTTGGGTGCAGACAGTAGTGGTTAACCTGTCTCTAATCCCTCTGACCCCCTGCCTGCCAGGAAGGACATTGCCCCCTCCATCTTTTTCTATCCCTCTTTGTCTGTTTTATCTGGTCTGTTTTATCTGCCTACTAAATTCTTGTAGAAAGGCCTGGAAAGGTTGAGGGGAAGGATGGTAGTTTTGAGAGGGTGTATCACAGGCGCAGTAAAGGAAATTAATGTACCGAAAGGGCAACGGCTGTGTTGTATAGAGCAGTAAAAAATATGACCATATGTACAACATATGCAGTGATCTGTCCTTCACGTCGTAGGTCATAGAGACTCTGAGTACAGGCAGTCTGAATAGAACACACGATGGCACCGTCTACAGATCTGTGTTCCATGAACGTGTCCAAAGGTTGTCGTTTTCCTGCCTACGCAAGTCACTGCTTGTCTTGAAGGGTGCTTTTTGTCCAGCACTGCAAGCCGTTAGTATTTTGTGTGTACTTCAGACTGCCTGCATGCTGCCAAATGCAGAAACTATGTCCCCTTTCCATCACAGACGCTAACCAATCATGGGCATCTGTGAGCTCCAGCATGTGTGAGATGATCGATCTTGTTGGATTCCTCTGAGGATGTTCCAGAGGAAACATGCGTTATCCTTCAACCTCCCTGATTTGTAGCTGCTATATGCAAGAAAGCCCTGGCTAGTAGTGTAGCTACGGTTTGACATCAGCATCTAGACTCAGGAAGTCCTGGTATGAACATTGCCTGGTTAATGCTCAGAATTTCCTTATGACCTCAGGGTTTCCCCGCAGGAAATTTGTTAGTTAAGGCATTAGGGTTCGGCGGGTGGGCGATTCTTTGGGAGATAGACCACAGACTCTGTACTACATTTAACAATTATTTATTTAACACTAAATATAAAATTTAAATAACATATATAATAATAAATAAGAGAGTGCAAAACAACAATTTTGCGGACACGGGTTTTATCAACTGGCTAGTTATCCTCTAGACAGTGACGGACCACGTCTTTCTCTCATTTCGGCCGTGTGAAGCGCGTCTGCGCTATCCTCCGAGATGCACTTGACGGCCTTTTGTGCAGCGGAGTATTTATTTTTTTTGGACGACCTAGTTAAGACGGTAGGGCTTCCGAGCTTGGGCGGGCCGCCTTAACTGAAAAGCGCTGCGGGAAACCCTGGACCTTTTTGGAATATTTTTTTTATTAAAAAATAAAAATTAGGTTTCGTCTTTCCTGATATTGACATCCTGGTATTGGATGTCGAGCAAAAACTGCTGAAAAAGTCCATTCCTGCATTCAGTTCATTCCCCTGCTGTGAGATTCGGTTAGATAATTAAAGTTGAGTGTAGATAAAATTGCTGCCATTATCCAGCTGCTCGGGTGCCGCATCGCCCGCAGAATGCCAAACGCCGGCCTAGCAGAGTGAGTGATGTTAATGTCATGTCTAAGACACAGAGAGAGACAGAGAGTGAGTTGAGAGATGTTCTACACACCGTGATTGATGGGACACCTGAAAGCTTGTGCATTTTCTGACTGATCTGACAGACCAGTACTTGCGTGAATGCATTTGGAGGTCTCTGGGTCCACAGAGGCCTGTAAACAGATCCGGCATGGCTCTTTGAGATAAGGCTGATTGATGAGTGGAGTAGCAGCACTCCGGAAGCAAGGCTCTCTGTGCAGCAGGAGTGTCCCAATCAAGCAGTACTTGAGTCAAGGGAAGAAAGAAAGAACGAAAAAAAAAAAAAAGGGAGGAGGGTTTGGAAGGACGGAAAGGGTTTGAGGCGATAAGGAAAAGTGTGATTAAGAGAGGTTAAAGTCGGGTGATGAACTGAGCTCCACCTTCCTCTCACATTGAATGAGGGGACCAGAGGGTTGGACAGGAGCCCAGGGAACAGCTGCATGCTCTGTCTTTCTCCAAAAAATGACTTGTATTACATTTATTTCAGTGTTACAGCTTATTATCCTTGGCTGTTGAGAGTATCAGGAGGAAAGTTAAGGATATGCTTGTAGCTGCCGGAGCGTCTTTGGTAATTAGAGTCCAATTCCTAGGCCTGTCTGGGCTGGTTGTCGCCAGGACTGGTGATCAAGTGTTCTGAGCGTCGAACAGCCTGCTCAGACAAAAAAACAAAACAAAACAAAAAAAAAGATACCCTAGCATACCCTTTACTAAGCCTAGGAGAGAAATCAACCTTGTGCTTGTCATCTCCCTGAGCATTATGAAGCCTGAAAAAGGAACTGTGAAATCTTAGAAACGTCGGCAGGAGACGAGTCATTTTGAGAAGTCTGGCCTTCCTCAAGTCCTTCAGCACACAGATGTGAAACACAACTTTGAAATGTGAAAACAGTGTTTATCAGACTGTACGTTTGGATAAACACACTTCTGCTCGGCTTCTGTTTTGTGTTGTCTTTTGGTGGCAGTTTGTCGTTTTTTTGCCAATGAAAGATTTCTCTGAAATTTGGATTTTTTTTGTTTATTCAACAGCGAGATCTGGGAGTATGTTTGGTAAAATGACTTAGTATATAAGAGCAAAAGCCCGTGGTGTAGGTGACTACAGACAATTCCAGCGAAACGAGCAATTTGGCTAGAAAGAAAAATCGTTTCAGCTTTATTTTTTTTTTATTGTTTTTATTCTGGCCGTCGTGTGATTTCTGACCAAACCTGAGAGCCAATGTGAGAAACTGAGTAATGTAAATGCAAAACTTGTGAAACCACAGACTGGCTGTTTTTATGTAGTTTTTCGGCTGTTGAACAAATGCAAAACCACCTTGTTTTTTTTGTTTATTTTTGGTCAGTCAGGCTATTTCACTCACTTTCTTCAAATCATGAGGACGAGGAATTCGTAATGTAGGTTTTTCAGAACCTGGTTTATAAGGACCTGGTGAAAGTAAGCAAGATTTTTTTTTTGTTTATAATTGGTGTACCAAAACAAAACGGTCACGACGGCATCGCTTACGCACAGCTGCAAGCCTAATTAGCCGTAAATGTTTTAAAACCGTAAAGATATTTTACTGTGTTTGGGAAAAAATGTTTCATGTTAATCTGCTTAGGAGGTTTATAGGGATGAGCTGGCCACTGTTACAGTCATGTGCTTTATTTAATGATGACGCCTTCTAAAGGGAAGTGTTTCAAAATGCGTCAAGAGGCAAAAAAAAAACTAAAGTAGAACGAAGTCAGTCAGACAGTGTTTACGCTTACGCTAACCGCGTTTATCCTCCAAATCCAGACGGAGATTAAGCGGCTTTCAGTTCTCTGAAACCTGTGATGATTGAAACATTTCAGGTCCACGCCGCGAGAGGTTTTTCTCTCTCGTTCATCAGAGCATGACGTGTTTTATTGCTCTTGCACCACAGCAATCTGTCGGCGCTAACAATAACGAGAAAATCAATACGACAAACCCAAATGCTCGTCGGGAGCGAATTGGAAACCGAAATATTTCAAAGGCTTTTTCTTTAAGAAACATATTTACAGCTTGACCTCTGACCTCTGTCCTTACTTACTTATCAATGTTTCCTTACAGAACTGTTGCAGCTAGAAAATGTATCGCAAACTTCACACAGTAATTTGACCGTATAATGATGATGTTGATGGTGAAACACTTTACCGTATTTAAAACGTACGCCTTTATCTCGGCGGTGAAAAATTTAGTTCTGTTGTCACAAGTCTTTCCGCTTCGACCGCTAAGCTCCGTGCTACGGTGAAATCCGAGTGTGGATTTAAAAGCCGTGAATGGCGTTTATAGCGCGAGTGTAAAAGTGAAATAAGTAGTGTTGTTATGCACTTCATAGGTATTATAATAATCCAATTAAATCAGTAGAGCAGATATGGGTAGAGATAATTTCCCGGCTCCTCCACCCTTCCATAATCACGTAGGTGAAAAGTGCTACGGGAAAGGAGCGTTTGAGTGCCATTAAAAGCGTTTCGCCGACAACTGATGTCTGAGCGCACTCGGTGCTAAGGCACGGAAGCTGTTTTTATAGCGGTGTGTGTGTGTGTGAGAGAGAGAGAGAATGTTTCAGTAGCTATGCGTCACTAACTAAAGAATTTAAAAAATCTTATAAGTTCATGTTATCAGCAATGTTCTACTAATGTTAGCACACACACATACACACACACACACACCCACACACACCTAATCACAACCACACCCCTGCTCTAACTCCAGCTGTTGTACTCCGTGACCACACACAGATCGTTTCCACTGGTGTAATCCGCAGACCAGGGAGAGTGTGTTAGTGTTTCTAATGCACTGGGTCGAGCGCGAGTTCGTCTCAGAGGACGTCTCTGCCTCCATTAAGAGCTCGCCGGCTTTTAGGGAGCGAGCGAGCACTCGTCTGTGAGTGCCGAGTGTGTATCGAGCGTGTGCATTCAGGGAGTTCGGTTATGGTTACTTGGTGAAAGTCACACACAGAGAGACGCTCTGAGGACAAATGAAGCCATGGGTGAATTGAAGCAAGCAAGGGTGTGTGTTCAGGTTCAGGGATGATGTAAGGTTAAATGGTAAAAAGTGTGTGTGAGAGAGTGTGTGTGTGTTTGTGAAAGCCTTGTTTCCAAGACTGTGTGGGGTGTGTATGAAAAACACCCATCATCAGCTTCTGATCCAGGATATACAGGAGACCTAACAGGAAACAGAGGCACTAGTTTAATTAAAGGGCTAAACATGTTTAAAGCAAGGCCTTAAGTAAGAATATTTAATAAGCATATTGAAATAAAAAATAATATAAATGAGTGTGGTGTGATGAGTCCTCTAACAAAGCGAACATTTCTACTGTTTCCACCCAGAAGCTAATCATTTTCCAATAATAGCACATTGTTTAGTTAAATAGTGACTAAACAATGTCATAAGTAAATGTCATACCTTTTATCCGTTTAGTTACCGTTTTTACCTTCAGCGCTGTCGAAAGTCGCTGCAAGTTTTTTTTTTGTTTTTTTTTTTTAATTCCTCCTCCTTCCCCTCCCCAAGTGAATACGACAACAAACTCACCTGAGAGAAATCGCACAGACTGATGTAGAGAAAAAGGAAAACGTTCGAGCTTTACCTCATTGCTCACACTGGAAATAAACGCTCCATAAACGCTGAATAAAAAAGCTTCACCCTCCTCTGAATAAAAGCAACTTCACCCTCTCAACAATTACGTCTTAATTCCAATCTATTTCGTCTTATTTTCGATCGTATGCAGCGTACTCCGTGCGTCGTGCGGACGTTGTTACTATAGAAACGCTGACACATCAGATGCGCGCGGAAACCGTAGCGCTCGTTGTGGCCGCGGCTTCCGTCCGTGCGCCGCTACAGGAAACGTCCGATCGGGTTATTTTAGCGGTGTCAATTTATATGATTCTGACCACAATTTTTGTGAGTCTCTGTTTATTTTTGGGCACAAGAACTTTTCATAGGTTTTCATGACCATGTTGTATACAACACTATATTATATTGGAATAGACTGGCAGTAAGACAAAAAAGGGGGGTGTGTGTGGGGGGGGGGGATGATAATGAAACATAAAGTGAAGCCTTCCATAAAGCCATTATAGTGGACAGGCAATTTAGTTCTCTCTCTCTGTGTGTGTGTGTGTGTGTTTGTGTGTGTTTGTGTGTGTGTGTGTGTGTGTGTGTGTGTGTGTGTAATCGGATCTCCTCGTGACCCTCTGCTTGTTTGTCTCTCCCACCCGCTCTCTGCTGAAGCGCCGTGTGTTGAAGTGGCAGGTCCAGCTATTGTTGTTGACTAACACTTGACCAAATCTGACTTTGCACCATAATCAGCCGCTGTGTGTGTGTGTGTGTGTGTGTGTGTGTGTGTGTGTGTGGGATCAGTTTGTAGCTGTGAAACAATCTACAGTGGATTATTAGGTGCTACCTCCTGGGCTTCAGGGAGGCTCTTTCTCCCTGCCCACTTCTTATTACTGTGTGTCTGAGAGAGGGAGACCTGTTGAGTTGCGGTCAGCTGTTTAATTAGTTGAGTAATTAGTCGTGTGCACAGTCTTGTAGAGACTGACTTTAAGGAGCCCTTTTCCTTGTGCTGTGTCTCCCAGCATGCATCAGCGTTTTCACCCGCTTTCCTCTCCTATGCTTTTCCCCTCTTGCTTAATGGACTATTGACTTAGTGCAAGGCCATTTCATGCTCGCTCTCTTACTCTCTTTCTTGTTTTGTGTGTGTCTCTCTTTCTTTTGCTCTCGCTCACCTCTCTCTCGCTCATCTCTCTCTCTTTCTCTCTCTCTCTCTGATCCTGAACCATAGATTAGAGGGACATTAAAGCATGTTTAATAGGGAGGATATGGTTAAAATGACCGGAGTAAAAAGATGACTGGAGGCAAAATTCTCGGTCTGAAGGGTCGTTTAGTTGGCGCCAGGCCTGAATCCTCCCTCTGAATCCTCCCTCTCTCGCGTTCTCTCGTGTGTATATATATATTGCAGTTCTGATAAGCATGCTCTTGCTTTACCCCTTTATTGCTTTACTGTTTGCCGCATCGCTTGTGTGCTTTAAGCACATAGTTTAAACAAGGCCTGGCTGAACGAACATGTGTACACACACACACACACACACCACAGTGACGAGGCCGGCGATCAGCACAGCTAGGCACCAAACACGTTACTATACTATACATGTGGTCAGTGAATGATGTTCTGTGAACTGTTATGACTGTTGAAGCACTAAGCATTGTGGGGGGGAAATAGGGGGTGTCAGGATGCAACATACACGCATGTACAGATGCTTTGCTACGGACATCGTCCTCATGACCTTTGTGGACGTCCTCTAAATCTCCTTAGTTTACGGAAATCCAGAAAGCACAGCAAGGCAGGGAATTCTGCGCAAAAATGTATATGGATTTGTGCCCCCGACCCCCACCCTCCCCACCCGCTATATTTGTTTTGTGTTTTGTTTTGTTTTAATTCAATATTATAGTGAACATTTTTACATGGAAACTATCCTGATCACAAGTAAACAAGCACTCTTGCTTCTTTCTGCTGGAGAGCAGCGATCCTGACTGCGAATCTGTGTAATGGAACTTGACAACCCGAGCCACTGCTTTCCCTTTCGCGAGGAAATTGAACGCAGCACTTGAATTGATTTCACGTCTTCGGGCGTCTTCGCTGTGTTTGTTTTCTATTTATAGCCACGGGTGAGGAGTCGAGTCTCGGTGATTGTAAGTGGCGTGCGTTATTTATTTATTTATTCTTCACTCGGTAGATCTGTACTCATGTTTTTTTTGTTTTGTTTTTTTTTTCCTGAGGAGCTACACAACTTTTTACACAACTCATAATCACATTTAAACAATATACCATCGTTATAATCTGATCATTTTCTTTGGGCTGACTTTACACACGTTTCCTAGAATTCTACGTACTTGATGATCAACACGTTACTGATCGCGTGTAAAGGTTAGCGACTGCATGCGGCTTGAACTGCTGTAACCTCGGTGACCTGATACATGGTGGTTAAGGCGAGTTTCCTGACAAACATATTCGAATTAAGGGGGCGTTTTATGATCTCCATAAATCATGCAAGCTTTATGTAAGTATGTGTAAAAACAGGAACACTGGTTTAAAATCTGTGTTGGGGGGACAGTTAAGGAGCGTCACACGGTGGGAAAGGAAACGACCGTAAACGACTCTGTGGCCTCCTATAGATTTATTAAAGTGTCCGTCTGAGTTTGTGCGCACACGCTCTGGATACCTAATGGGCTCGTCATGTACTGTTTAGCTCGAAGAAATCCTAACAGAAATATGTACAAGCATGTGTGTATCCGTCAGCTCTGGTGTCACTGTTCAAATTCTAGACAAATTTCTGGAAATATTTACATATCTGAATGCAAAACCAAGTAATATTCTGAGTACAACTTTTAATTTTAAACAGGCTCTCATGTGGAATTACAGTTGTACTTAATACCAACCACACCATTTTTATACGTTGTACAGTTTTCATATGCTGTGTGTGTGTACATATGTAAACATGAATACTTGTATAGAATGTTGCTGAATTGAATGTACACTTTGACCTAGTTAGACTGTTTATAGACAAAGGTGTGTGTGTGTGTGAGAGCGCGAGAGAGAGATTGATAACTTGTCTTGGTTCAGAGAAAGCAGTGTGGACTATTGGACTGTTACCTGAAGTCACAGTTCATGTACATGTGCAGTATGACTATTTCATTTCAGTTTGGCTAATCTTTATTTGTAATCAGACTTTAATTTATCCTGTGCTTAAATTGGACACCTATGGGCCATATTTTTTGTCCATGTTATCTTTTTGCTTGTCTCAGTATCTCGCATATGCTCATGTGTACACACAGTGTTGTACACACAGAGTGTTGCTAGCTCGTCTTTTATATGATATACTCATGGCTGTGTAGAAGTTCCTGAAAGTCTGTGGGGTATTGACATTTAGTCTTTGTGGTCAAACAGGTTTTGGAAATGTTGATTCAACAGGTGGGACTAGCGCTTTCAGCCATAAACTATGTGACCGCGAAGACAAAGCCTATTGATCTTGTAAATATAGTCATGAACTCTGAAGATAAGACTCTGTCTGAGCTGTTGTCCAGAAAGATTTTGAGGGCAGATCACAGAACTTCTAGAGATCCTGCAGGGCTTTTATACAAGATTCAGTCTGGTTTCTTATTTGAGAGTGTTGCAGACATGATATACGAGACATTATATAAAGCTGAGCCCTGTATTCACTGTCATTGATATACTTGCTGAGTCCTGTGAAACATTTCACCCATAACAAAGTATTACATTTTGCAATATTAGCATAAAGTGAGCATGTCTAAATGGCTAGATAGATTGATGTGTATGTGCTAGAGTGTGAGAGAGCACGCTCTAGACTTGTATATAATCTTTATATCCTTTATATTTGTTACTGTATATTTTTATTCTCTTGATATTGTGTTTCTGAATTCATGTTTACGGCATAAGAGTTTGGACCGAGACACCTAGCCCTAGCTTGCTAATTACTACGCCTACAACACGATCGTACGATGAAGTGTTTTTATGGATGTTTTGATCGTGTAGCATCAACGGGATCAAGACAAACGTAACGTTTATCTTCGGAGACAGATTTTCAGGATTTCTTGTCAACTTTAGTCTTTCTTGCTATTTTCATTAAGGAGGAATGTAACATCTATACAGTATGTCTTTGTTGAGGGATAAATGTACTCATAATGTGCTATAAGAACTGAGAAATATCAACACAGAGACAATGTAAAGGTTTACTGTGTCAAAGCAAACATGGTAAAAATATACAGGATACTAACATTTACCTCAGATATGTAAAAAGATGGTTAAAAAATCCCTGTAAACTATTCATATTATCGCGACTCGGCAATAAGCTAACTGAACGTCTGTGAATGCTGCCATATTGAGAAAAGGAAAAAAGCCATGATTTGTTTTGACTAAGAATCTGTCATGCCATGTAATGTGGCCAACATATCCAACAACTTTATTTTTTTAATCAGAAACAGGCTAAAAGATTGTACATATGCTACATTTTAATGTCCTGATCAAGTTTTATTTTAGTCACATGCTGCCTGTGTGTGTTGTGGGGGAGGGGTGTGAATGCGTGAGGTAATTTTGTGTGAGAGACATGTCTCATATGGAGTTATGGTGCTTTCATTTTTATCTAACACTTATGATAGACTGAGGCTGATATTTAGTGACTTTAGTGATCCAAATAAAAGTATAAAATACAGTTGTGTGTGTGTTCGATCCTATTAGTCTGGGCCTGTTGGAGACCTACAGCTGCTCAAACACACACCGTGGAGCTCTTTGAAGCTCTGGCCGGCCTTCAGGGCGCAGTGTGTTTTTCCGGCACACACACACACACACACACACACACACACACACACACACACACACACACACACACGCATACAAACTTTTGGCTTGTCCAGAAAGCTGCACTCAGACAGCTGTGTGTCTCGCTGTGTGTTCTGGACGAGGCTGAACACTATCGTGTTACTCTTCGGGTTATTTTTCTAGCGGCGAGGCGGTGGCGATGGTGGCAGCGATCGTTCGCGGAGCCGCTCAGGAGCTCAGAGTTAGCCTGGCAGATGATGAACCAGTAGCTATTTATCTCTTTCCTCATCTCATTCCAGCCTTAGTGATCAAACATGATGTAAACTGTTTGTAAAAGATTTAAATATGTTATCAATACAATAGCTTTAAAGTTTTTGTCACAAATGGGAACTGAAAGAACTTATGCCACAAAATAGCATAACACTGTCAATCCAAGCAAGCTGACTCGGTTGAACTAATTACTGTACATGACCTCTAATGGTAACCAATTGCATAAGTGTTCACACGCTGTTCTTCTGGCAATATCACAGCAGGAAAATCATTTTTACAGGATTGTTTTTATTTTGTGGTATGTATACATTTTATCTCCTTACTTCTATATTATGGGTGACTTTGTCGTCTACTAATTTGGAGCAAATCAAAGAGTTGTGATTACTTATGCACTCCACTGAACATTAATGAGAAGTATAATGAGGAACATAATTAACTTATTTTTGTTTTTGGGTTTTTTTATCGGAAATTGTGATGGATAACGGCCATTTCCCCCCCAGACGTACAGCTGTTACAGAGCTGATGCACAGGATTATGGAATCCAAATGTCTCTGAAGGGATAAGTTAGAATGCTACACTGACTAAATGGTTCAGTACCATGGCGTAGGTTGTAGGCCATGACCGTGTCTGTTTGCAGGACTTTAGGTTGTCATTTTGTCATATGTCCATGAATGTTTCTATATCCTCTGACAATGTGACATCTCTCTCTCTCTCTCTCTCTCTCTCTCTCTCTCTCTCTCTCTCACACTCACACACACACTCTCTCTCTCTCTCTCTCTCTCTCTCTCTCTCTCTCTGTGTGTGTGTGTGTGTGTGTGTGGCATGATGAGTGATGGAAACAGTTAAACCTCTCCCTTATGGAACACTTCTTTGTTCACTCTTGTCTGTGGCAGCCATGATTGACACCTTTGCCAGCTACTGGGTTTGCTGCCTGTCTTAACTCGACCTGTGCTGCCTCTGCCAACGTCACACACACACACACACACACACACACACAATGCAATGAGATTTGCCTTGTAAATTACTTCCAAAGTTGGTGTGTGTGTGTGCAGCCTGCCTTGCTGCTGCACATTCACTTCTGCTCTAAATGTATAATTGGGGTGTGTGTGTGCGTGTGTGTATGTGTGTGTGTGTGTGTGTGCGCAGAGAGAGCGCTCAGCAAACACGGAACATTAAACAGACGTTGATTGATCCCTCATATGATTGTTTATTTTGTGGCTGCCGGCAGTGATGGATGGCGCTCTCGGTGTGTATGACGGTGTGAGAAAGACGTTTGCGACGTTTATTGCTTCTGCCTGAAGACACGTGACGGCACAGATTATGTCCCCTTATTCACACAATATAACCCAGAACTTTTCTATAATAAATACTGCACTTTCTTTATCGGGACATGCTTTGTGCATTAGTCGAGTGTTTGTAGAGTAGACATGCTAATCCAGGACGTTCGTGAGCGCTCGTCCTTACAGCGCTCAAAAGACTTTTCTGTCAAGATCAAGATTTATTATTTTTTGGATTTGAAATGTTTTATGGAAAATTTTCTGCTTCACTTACTATGGCCCTGGTTACACTGCAGGTAAAAATGGCCCAAATCCGATTTTTTTAGGGTCAAGTAACCAGGTCAGACTTCTTCATGAGTAGTGTGAACACTCAAATCTGGCCCAGATCTGATTTTTTTTTTTTCAAATCAGATCTGGGCCACTTCCATATGTGGTCCTGAATCAGACCCAAATCTGATTTTTTCCAATGTGGCCGCAGTGTGAACAGCCAAGGTGGATTTGATGCGACTTTTACGTCAATCGACATTCATCACAATTATGCGCTGGCGAAAACTTTTTTTGCTTTACACACACACACACACGTCACTAGTCACGTTTGTGTCATGCTTTCACCGGTGCAAAAAAAAAAGTTTTCGCCCTCGCAAACCTTATTTTGCGCCGACGAAAACGTGACTGGTAACGTGTGTGTGTGTGTGTTAAGAGTGTTATATGAAGTGGTTATGTGAACCAGCTCATAATGTTTGCATTGAATACATCACATTACTTCCTCAATAACCTTGCCAACGTTTTAGCGCAACGGCGTGCCGCGTGTGACGTCATTATTATTGTTCGTTTGCGCATGCGGGTCAGTTCGAAACCGCAAACAGTTCACACTGGTATCTGATATAGGCCACATTTTAAATGGTAATGTGAACAGCCAAACAAAAAAAAATCAGATCTGAGCAAAATATCCGAATTGAACATTCATCAACTGATGTTTTAAGCTACATAAAACTGCAGTAAACACTAAAACATCCCAGCAAATATGTGTGTGTGTGTGTGTGTGTGTGTGTGTGTGTGTATGTATGTATAAGGCGGAAAAAAATTCCCCTTTGTTTGTTACAAGAATGGAATGTTACAAGAAAGTGTTTCTTGTACTCCAGAATATATCGTAGTTCTTATTGTAGGGAAAATACACAAATGTACTGTTTTGGTAAATTGTCCTTGAACGCTGTATTTGTGCACCAGTGGCTCGGCAGCATTTGAGGTTGGAGGTCATCTTAGCTGGAAAGACTGCCTTGTGCCCTTGAGGAAGGAGAGATGAAACAAAAAGATAAACTGAAATGAGAGATGAGGTCCATCACACACCCACTCGCCCTCTTCCTCTCCTGACTTGGTATGGGCTGTTTTTTTTTTTTTAGGGAGTTCTTCACTCTGGGAACATCTGTGCTGTGTGTGTTTGTGTGTGGAGAAGATGAATTTCAGGAATGTAGTTTACACCTCACCGTTTTCACCCTACGTTTAAATCCGACGTCGTCGTCGTGTGTACGAACCACATTTCCGATGAAGTCGGGACACCGCGTAAAATGAGACGACGTTAATAAAAACAGAAGACAAAACGTAACGTAAACAGAATACACTGACTCGCGCATCCTTTTTGACCCATATTTAATTGAATACACCACAAAGACAAGAAATTTTAATGTTCAAACTGAAACTTTTATTGTTTCTTGCAAATATTCGCTTCTTTTCAATTTGATGTCTGCAACACATTCCAAGGTTATTTTTTTTTACCACAGTGTAACATCACCTTATCTTTTAACAACACTCGATAAGCGTTCGGGAACGGAAGATGCTAATTCTTGAAGCTTTGTAGGTGGAATTCTTTCCCAATTCTCATTTGACGTACAACTTCAATCGCTCAACATTGCAGGGTCTTATTGTATTTTGCGGCCTGGACGGCAGGCAGGTCGGTCTAGTACCTACACTTTTTTTTTTACTACGAAGCCATGCTGTTGGAACGTGCTGAATATGGCTTGGCATTGTCTTTTGACATTGCAAAATAAGCAGGGACGTCCCTGAAAAAGACATTGCTTGGATGGATACGGAATATTTTGCTCCAAAACCAGGATGTACTGTACTTTTATAGCATTAATGGTGCCTTCACCTATGTCCAAGTTACCCATGTTAGCCATGGGCACCAACACCCCCCCCCTTCCCCTATATCATCACAGATGCACTGATAAATCTGGATGGTCCTTTCCTTCTTTAGCCTGGAGGACTAAATATTTTCCAAAAAAAATTCGGATGATCTCGGCCCAGAAACGCCGCCATTCCGTTTTTTGGGTGCTGTTGACGTACGATATTCACTTTGCGTAGCAGAGTTTTAACTTGCGCTTGTAGATATGACGAGCTGTGTTAACTTATAAAGGTTTTCATAAGTGTTCCTGAACCCTCACTGTAATGTCCTTTACAGAACGATGTCCGTTTTTAATGAAGTGCCGCCTGAGGGACCAAACGTCAAGGGCATTCCGTATTAGTTTACGGCCTTGCCGCTTACGTGCAGAAATTTCTCCGGATTCTCGGAATCTTTTAATGATATCGTGGACTGGAATTTCCTTAGAAATGTACTGTATGTTTAGAAACATTGTTCTGAAACCGTTTGACTATTTGCTCACGCAGTGGTTCAAAGTGGTGAACCTGACTCAATCTTTGTTTGTGAATGACTGACCCTTTTGGGATTTTGTGACCCTTTTATACCCAATGACTTCCTCATATACCCCATCATCTTCTCCTGTTTCCAATGAAACTTGTTCACCTGTGGAATGTTCCAAACGGGTGTTTTTTTTTTGTAGTTGTTGTTTTTTTGAGCATTCCTACACTTCCCAGTTTTTTGTTGCCCATATCCCAGTGCTTTCGGAATGTTCTGCAGTCATCAAATTCAAAATGAGCGAATATTTGCCAGAAACTAAATATGGGTCAAAAAGTATTTGCATGTCGATGTATTCATTATGTTTTTGTTTACGTTACATTTTGTATTATGTTTTTATTTACGTTACGTTATGGGGTTCGTAGAACAGTTTAAAAGTTAAAAAAATTGTTTAGACTTTCTCGAAAATTCGAATTTGAAAACATCATATTTTTATTATAGGCTTTATTGCGTTCGTTTAACAGTTAGCCATTTTTACAAATAGTTTTTTGCATGTTAAGAGTCTAATCATGTCCCTTCCTTCAAGCCAACTTTATGGCACGTGGGGGGAAAAAAAAGAGAAACGGTTTGACGAACAACGGCACGTTTTAAAATTGTAACTTTTTTTTTAAATCTAATTTTTAACCAATTGTTTTCTGATGCATTTTTAGGTAACTTGAGTGTACATGACGAGGTTAGTAGGAATCCAGGGAGGAACTATAGATCTTGACAACTAATCAGTCTGCTGAGACATTAATAATTTGTACCTGATCATTCAGGTGCTTTCTGTGCCGTAATTTGCTTGAAACGATAAGAAATGCCTCATTGTGATTCAACACTTGTTATACCGATGCTGGAAATACAGGAATTGTGTCCTGTCACTAACGTGGACCTGGAATCCGTATGCGTTATATCGGTATCCTTATCGAACGCTCAAATCTGAGCTAGTGGGCATTACACCAAGCTGTTCGGCTCAAGGTGTGATCGCTCGCTTGCAAGCAGCCGGGTTCTGTACGTGGTGTCTCGAATCACTTAATAGCAGGAGAGGGTGAGAGAGAGGAAAGGAAGGGATGAATGTGAGATCTAAAGATTTTGATGTTATGATGTTATGCCTCAACAACCAGCTGAAATGAGGTCGCCGGCTTTACGTGATGGTTTGAGGAGCTCTTCGATCTTATAGGGCTTCTGGGAAGATTCGCTCTTTCTCTCAAACAAGCTGAAGTAGTTCATGTGGTTTAGGCAACTATAAAGGATGTGTACAGCTCAGATCCCACTAAACGGGACCCTGGGGCATAACCTGAAACCACTGGAATGGGATCGTCTGGACGTGCCAAAGGGGAGGACCTTTTGGAATCTGTGGGTTTGGATCTAGAGATCTGAGGAAAAAGTGTGTGAGGTGTGCGGGTGTGATTGTGCCCTGCAATAGACTGGCATCATGTCCATGATGCACCCTGTCTTGTGTCAAGAGACTTGTGGGGTAGGTTCCAGGTTCCGCACGACACAGAAGGGTAAGCGGTGTAGAGACTGGATGGAAGAATCAATGACTTTTATCATTGTTTATGGTGTTAGCATGGCATAATTTTTGTATAATTGGGGGTCTGTTTGGTTTCCCAAGAGTACCAGACAAATATTTTGGGATCACCTTCTTTCTCTGAGATTTGTTTAAGCTAAATGGTTGGAAAATGGTGCTTCTCTAAATAACCTCCTCCTGAACGAGACACATTTGGGAAGAGATGAGATTGTGAATCTTAAACACACAATCCCAAGTGCGTTCTAGGGTGTTTTGACCGATTTGTACTCTGTAGGTTGGAGAGACGGATATCTCAGCTTTAACCGTATTCCTCTTTCCGTCGTTCAATTCGTGCTTTCTCTTACCTCGAGTTAGCTTCATCGTCCGTCGTTTAATAGGATCATCTGTGACTGAATACTGTGGCTATGCTAATTAGCTTGAACCTAACTGGATTTTCTGACATCAACCCTCGGAGGTGAAAGCCACCTGATAAAGCTCTGTTTGCGTCCTCTTCAGCGACGGGGATGGACGGATAACCTTTGAGCCTCCCTTTATTTTAAAAGTCCAACCTTTCAGGATGGTTGGAGGCGATGGGGGATTCAAGGATCCCAGTGGGATTCTTTTTCCCCCATTCTATCCGTCTTTCTTTTCTTTCACGAAATCGGCACCACTTTGTCATGTAAAAGGCCCTTTTCTTCAGCTGAGGTTGAAGGGGCCGAGGGGAGGGGTATAAAGAGAAGGGTAAATCCAGTGCGTCCTCATAATCAGTCTTGATTGACAGGATTTCGGAGTGCTGAGGCTAAGCCTTTCTCAGAGAGATGACTGGTGGGGGCGACCTTTGACTTCTGTGGCCACCTGCTTGCCCCGAAAGATAAAATGTGGGGGTTTGTTGTTTGTTTGTTTGTTTGTTTGAATCGTTTTTTTGAACTGCTGGCTTTTTAGCGCAAGGTTTACGTTTCTCTTAAACACCTGACGTGGTCATGCACTGAATGTCAGTCGAATGTGCTTAACACTGTAGGAACAAGTGTGTTTATATAAGGTTTCTTTTGTAAAGACTCGGACTAAACAGGGATTTATACGCTGGATGCAACACGATTTTCTAATAATAGTCCGTTTAGAAATGTTACAGTTGAACAAACCCTAAATTCTTTAATGCGTTCTCTGCAAAAAAAAGATAGGAGTCTTTTGTGTTCTGGTTGTTTTTCAGCCCCGAACAGCCGAGGGTCTTGTACAGGCATCTGACGGTGGCTTGCTAGTCGTACTGTGTTTGTTTTCTTTAGTGACTACGACACTGTTAATTTCTACTGAAACAGAAACACTTGCATTTTAACTGGTGTTTCAATCAACAGCAATGATGCTGTCTGTCAAAAGGTGTGTGCAGGCTTCAGGATTTGAAGCGATTGTATGAAAGTGTGTGCGTGTGTGTGTGTGTGTGCGCGCTCCAACATCTTTGTATATACAAAACACTGGAACTCTCGCTCTTCTTCCTTAACCGCACAAATTGGAGCCACAAGCAGAGAATTTAATCATCTCATCCGTCAGGGACAGGATATGATTAAATCCACATGTTCGTACACACACACACACACACACACACACACACACACACACACACTTTAATAACTGCTCTTTAACAGGTTAACCAAAGATGAGTGTATCTCATGCCTCCGATCCCCCACTGCCTCTTGCACACCATAAAATCATGAGCAGCACTTAAGTGTTTCATGTACAGGTCGCTCGGTGATCGTTCACCCCACCCCTGGCTCTGATACACTCACAGTGCGGTGTGAAGGAGCGCTGATCTCCGTCTAAATAACCTTCTCATTACCATTTAACCAGGGGGGAGGTGACGCGATGATCCTGGATAAATATTGGTGAGGCTAATCGAGTAATTAGAACACAAGTGGATGGGATGTTTGACCAGGACCATCACTGCACGCGGGTGGGTGGATGGGTGTGCGTGTGCGTGTGCGTGTGTGTGTGTGTGTGTGTGTGTGAGGCTGATTCTTACCTAGCTGCAATGTTAGTGATGCAATCAGCACCAAGAGCGAGCGCAGTTATTCTTGGACTGTTTTGGATGTTGCACTGAAGCATTAGTCTGATGGTGTTCTGTTGTTCCACGATGACCTACAAACATGAGGATATTTTGGACACAAAGTCATTCTGTACGGTAAAGTATCAAAATATAAATGTTTGTTGGGCAGGTGGGGTTGTGGGGGTGGGGTGGGGTTTGATCTGTCATCATGACCACTCCCACCGCCGTCATGACCACTCCCACCGCCGTCTTGACCACTCCCACCGCCGTCATGACCACTCTGCATCGCCGTTAACTTGTTTATAAAATGGCCGACATTCACTGACTCGCTCCTCTACTTCATGAGGTAATAATAGCATTTACTTTAGCTCACTTAAGGACACATTGGTGGGTTAAGACCTACAGTACAATGTAGTTGCACTGAACCTGAAACTTTCCCACAGTTAATAACATTTTCACAATTAATTTTACAGAAAATAAAATGATGAACGGCTAGCAAAACTTTGAAATTAGCACTTAAATAAATAAATAAATAAATAAATCAGTAATGGTAAATGAGCACAGCGTAAACGGATTCCCAGTAAATCAGCTGTGTTCATGCCTCAAGAATAATTTAACTTCTGTTTAACCTCGAACTGACAACATTGGGGAGCTACACTGGTTTAGCATCGTGCTAACATACTCATTACTTACATTAGTTAAAATGTAGTCACTTAAGAGCTTAAACACTACACGTGCCGGTTCCTGAGCTCCAAATAGTTTGTGTCCGTGTTGAAAACGAGGTGTTTTGTTCTCGCTCGGTCAGTTTAACTCATTCCGTTTAGAATTTGTTGCTTTGAAACGTAATTCCCAGAGCGGTGGCTTGTTGGTTGCTCTGTCAGATGTACATCCTATACTGAATGTGTTAAAGGGGGAAACCCTTGTCTTATACACCGGGAAAATACAGTGAAAAATTGCCACTTCGCCCCCTTCTACGATGCCCGGGGCATGAAGCTTGGCCGTGTCACAATCCTCTTTGTTGTGTGATTGGCACGTGGGCCGGTGTGACGCGTGATGCCAGAGCTCGTGGTTAATGATGCAGGTGAGTGAGCACGAAGAGAAAAGCTCATTACTGCACTGACAGTTAAAGAAGCGCTCAAGCTGCCAAGGTGTCCAGCTCCAGCTGATGTATATTTATGAAGCTTGTTAGAGACGAGTAGGAGGGAGGGGGAGAGGAGACAGAAATAAAGACAGACAGACAAACGGACAGACGGAGGAAGCAGTCTGATGGTGGTGGTGGTGGTGATGGGCTGAATTTCCAGATTCCATCCACGTTTTCTTTTTCTTTTCTTTTTTTCCGGGTCTGAAACACTCGCCTTTTCTGTTGTCCCGCTTTAAGTCTGGTGTAAAAGTGTGTTCCTGCGTCATGTTTCACTGCCGGGTTTACGTCTCCGTCACTGTGCGTCAGCGCGCGTGTGTGTGTGTGAGCGAGAGACCGCAGCAGTAGCTCTGTCTGCATTGTGGCTGTGTGTGTGTTTGGAGCCCAGCTGTTGGATCGCTCTGGCCAGCACATGAGTCAGGAGTGTGGGATGGCATAAACACCCCTCTCTCGCTCCGTGTGTGTGTGTGGGGGTGGGGTTGGGGGGGGGCATCCCAGGACACCGCAGGACACCGCAGGGCTTCATTTGCCCTCACACAGCAGCACATTCGCAGGGTAGTGCAACTAGATCTGTGTTTACTTGGTCTTTTTCTCCCTCTGTCTTTCCCTTTTTTCCTGTCTGTTTGTCCATCCATCTGTCTCCATTTCTCCTCTCCCTTCCTGTCTGTCTGTTTACTGGGGTCTCAATCTGTCTCTGTAGCCTCTCTTCTTGTCTCTCTCCCTTTCTCTCTCTCTCTCTCTCTCTCTCTCTCTCTCTCTCTCTCTCTCTCTCTCTCTCTCTCTCTCTCTCTCTCCCCCCACTCTCTGTATCCTCTCTTCCTGTCTGTGTTTATTGGTCTCTCTCTCTCTCTTCCTCATATCCTCTTCTCCTGTCTGTGTTTATTGGTCTCTCTCTCTCTCTCTCTCTCTCTCTCTCTCTCTCTCTCTCTCTCTCTCTCTCTCTCTCTCCTGGCATTCAGAAGGTCAGCTGAGTTTAGTTTAGTTTACTTCAGCTCTTAGTTAAAAGTATTTTAGTTCAAATCTCTCGTTCTGATTTAGTTCACGGTCTGTGGTTCAGTACTTTATCACCGTTCTGTAGGTTCATGCACTCGGCAGGTTTTTTGTTCGGGTCTGTCTGGTTTCGTCAAAGCAATGTTTTTATGAAAGGATGGTTTCTTTCATATCAGGAAGAAAACCAGAGTCCGTCCGTGTTACCTGCCTGTTCTGTTTGTCCTCCGAGTGCAAGCCGAGTATCTGCCTCTCACAGGACGAGCGTCACGAGGGGAGTCCGGAGCACGTATGGCCTGCGTGTGTGTGTGTGTGTGTGTGTGTGTGTGTGTGTGTGTGTGTTCAGTGAAGTGTGAGGCCTGTCGTGCTGCTCCAAGTCCCCTTGAGGCTCGACGCCTCCATGAATAATAATCTGTGCACGGGCGAGAGGCCGCACAACCTGCCGCTCCATTCCCGAGCAATTCGTTTCAATGAAGAGCAACGGCAGATTGATTTATCTCTGAGAGAGAGGGAGAGGGAGAGAGAGAGAGAGAGGGAGAGAGAGAGAGAGAGAGAGGGAGATGACTGGGACAATACTGTTTTCAGCGTATTGTACCAGACACAGATTTAGACTCTTTATATATCTCTCTCTCTCTCTCGATATAGATAGATCATCCTGACAGCATTTTTTTTTCCTCGGACCCGTGTTGTTTTCAGCAGCTTCCTCTTCCTCCTTCTCTCCCTCACCTCTCATGACGTTACCCGTCTCTCGTGATCCTCCCACACACACACACACACACACACACACACACACACACACACACACACACACACACACACACACTCGTCTTCCTGTCTGTACAATCCTAAATTAAGCCCTTGCTCAGCATTTGCCGAGCCACGTGGATTTCCGTTATGCACCGTGGGCGTGAGAGTCGGCACAGCTGCGACTTAGCGAGCGTGATGAAATCGCCGTGATGGAAGGGGAACAGCGCAAGCAACCGGATTCTTCCTCCTCATAGCCTCACTACTTACGCTGAAGAATTTGGTGGGATCCTGACTGGAGTTTAGAACACACCAAACATTTTGAGACACTCACGGTTTATAAAATAATTCTGTATTTTTTTTTTTTTTTTTTTTTTTACACAGGAAAAAAAAATCTGTCTATTAACGAACCTTTATAGTTCTGTTTAATGTTGTGGAACATCCACAGTGTTTATAACCCTCGTATAGTGTTTATAACCCTCGTATAGTGTTTATAAAGAGCGCATTAACTCGAATTTCCTCCCGTTTTTGTTTTGTTGCGTTGAGATGAAGCTCAAATGAAAGTAGACTCTAGGGACTTTTAAGTATCTGTAGTGTTGCAGAAGGTTTTGTGTTTATATCTCAAATATCGGGAGACTTATTTTCATAGAAAAGTTGGTATCTTCAAAGTAAACAGCGACGTTTGTTCGTTCGTAAATATCTCCGGTAGGAAGGTGTTTATCTTCATCCGCTAAAATTCCGTGTAAGGAATTCAACAGAGGAAAAAACACCGATTTCTGACTCATTTTAAATCCGACTCAACCGACAGAACATCGTTTGTTCCTTTACAGCGATCGGAAAAGTCCCTTAAGTCCTTTTCCTTTCCGCCGACACGCACTGTTCAGACGACCAATCAGATTGGAGCATCAGCAGTGTGTGTGTGTTTGGGGCTGTGTTGTGGTTGTGTTGTGATGCTTATCGTTCAGTTGTGTTTAGAGAAATTAGTAGAATGTTATTCTTCCCTCTCGAAAAGGTCACGATATCCAGACGTGGAAGATTTCTCTCAGAAGTGGACTGAGTTGTGTAACGTTTGAGGATTAACAGGTGTGTCACCG
>NC_062524.1:5233171-5260671 GCF_022655615.1 Tachysurus fulvidraco
CTCCTTGAGCCCTGTCGTGTCTCTTGCTCTCTCCTCTCATCGCCAAACGTTCATTTTCATGCTCTCGCTTTATGAGTCCCGACGCTCGCTAATAGATTTCTTGCGCCGCTATCTCTGATAAGATGGCAGTAATTATTTTTTGCTCTGAGGTGAAAACCTTTAGCCTGACTGAAGTGATGTTATTTCTTTCTCACTCTGGAACCATTTAGCTTATGCCCCAAAATGCTAGAAGTCATTTTCACTTAGCATTTTAATTTTTTCCCTCAGAATGGCAGCCATTTTAAGAAAGACTTGGAGCTCAAAAAACTGATGTAAACAAATAGCGAAAAGTTTGCTCTGTGTGTGTGTGTGAGAGAGAGAAACATTAAAGTCCTATAAACAAATACAAGGTTTGTCTACAATGCTAGTGTCTTCTTTCAGGATTTATCTGTCTAAACAAAATGACTAGCGCTAGTCTGCCAGATGACTAGCATGCTCCATAATAGTTCTACTTTTCTCTCCTTGTGCTTTTTTCATTTCTTTTCTTTCACCCAGCACTTGTCTACATTATATATATTTTTTTAATTTGAGCTTTCTCATGCATATTAATTCAAATTTATAATGCTATCAACTTGCTTACTACCTACCAACTTGGACTTAGCTACATAAACAAAATTGCTAATCTGCCAAATCACTAGTATCCCCTTTAGCTAGCATATTGTAGCTCAGGGCTGTCAAGTGTCACACATTGTGAGTGACAGTCACGCATTTGAGTTTTTCGTCACGCTCTCCCGCCACACATCGTACTTCTTGTGCAGAAAAACTTTTTGACTATTTATCATATATTTAATACGGAACCGGGCAGGAATCAAGCGCGTCTCAGTTCTTAGTCGAGTCTGTCACTTATCAGCCAATCCAAAAAAAAGAGGTTACACAACAGCCAATCAGAAAATAGCACTATCTGGGTAAGATTTAACACAACAACCAATGAAAAAAAAACATTCATTAGAGAGAGTATTTTCGATGGTTGGTATGAACAAAACCTCAACACAAAACAGCTTGTCTCTGGGCGAGACATTGTCCTCGATCATGACCCTAAAAATGTCTGGGCTTGTGCCGGACTCTTTTATATGGGAGCAACATTACAAATGATAATTAGTCCAAAAAGGCAACAAACACTTACAATAAACACCACCAGTCATAATCTCTCTCTCTCTCTCTCTCTCTCTCTCTCTCTCTCTCTCTCTCTCTCTCTCTCTCTCTCTCTCTCTCTCTCTCTCTCTCTGAGACACACACACACACACACAAATTAATAAATGGAAAATAAACAAATACTTTTTATTTGGTTAAATTGCGGTATTTATTTATTTATTTATTTGGGGGGGGGGTGCTGGAGATTTCACACTTGCTTGTCTTTAAAACTTGAGAGCCCGGCTGTAGCTAGTATTATTTACAGTAAGTTATCAGCTTAACAAGCCTGGCCCTGCCTGGTACAGTGAGTTCCAAAGCTAGCAAAAATGCTAATAGAGAGGAAATAAGAACTTTTAGCGCCTCAGATTTATTTGGAATAGTCGACATTCCATCTTTTATGCCTCTTCATCTTTTAAATAGATTTTTTTCCCCCTGCATTCCCCTCTCCAAGAATATCCTGAATGTCATTGATTTCTTTTATAGAATTTGCCCAAGATTTATTTATTTATTTATTTATTTATTTGCTTCATGATGTACAGTATGATAAGGAGCAACCTTAAAAGAACAAAGAGTGAAATTACAAGGTGAAACTAGTCAAACACACACCGATGCTTTAAATTGTTAGCTTGTTAAGCGTCGTTAAAAACCAGGCACTTCGTCCCGACGGCGGTTTCTCGCTCTTGCTGTTGAAATTATTTTCGCTTTATCGAACTTTATCTGTGCGCATTAAATCGTTAGCTTTGTGTTAGGGTGATGGAGGAACTGCAAAGCGATTAAGAACTTCCCGTTCGTAGGTTTATACACTTCATAACAGATGGCAGTATCCAATGTCAGAGATGAGGATGAGTTTACTTCTAGTTTTTTTTTTTTCATCATATCGTCTCTGGGAGGTTTTTGCACCACCGTTGACGCCGGCTTGCATTTCCTTCTATATTTTTTAATCTACATTTTAAATTTAAACTTGTATTGCATTTTTAGATTTCCCGTATTGAGGTTTTTAAAAGCTACTTCGCACCAATGTTATAAGCGTTATACAAATAAAGATGAATTGTCAGAGGTTATAAACATGACCGGATATTGGATCGCGTTCATCAGGAATTCTAGAACATCATTGAAAAGATGGAAATGTACCGAAGTGGAAATCATCATTCTGGCGGAAACTGAAAGGTGACGAAGTGACCTACAGTCATATGGCTGTAAACTGCTTTTGACGTCAAGTTAGATTTAAGTTTCGCTGCTGGCTAGGTGCGTTAGCCTAAAAGTGGTGGATCAATTAAATAAAAACAAACACGAGACACTTAAACAAGCTTCAGTTGAAATTTTTAAATAAACAATATTCATTTTATAACGTTCTTTATACGGTTACACTTTTATTGAAGGATATCTGTATTGTTTTTTTTTCCTTTTTTGGTTTCTTGTCTTGTAGCTTCACTGAAATCTGCTGTATTACCCAAAAACACTGCACAAGGCAGAAGACCTTTCGATACGAATGAGGTTCCACATTGGATTTTGCGCAATGACGTGGCCACATGTTCTCGTTTGTGGCTTCTGTGGAAAAAATAACTCTCTGTACCGTGCGACCTCATGATCGGCGTCGGATTCTGTTCCCTTTTAGGGAGAATGGGTCATTTTATTTCTATTCTTTGAAATGCAGCAGAAAATCTAAAGTCTGCAGGAAAGACTGCAAAAAAAGGAAAAAGGTCACATTTGCTGTTAAATGAAGGAGAGGTGATTCGGTGAATTATAAAATATCTTGTGTGTTTCTCTCAGCCGATAGTAACGGGTTTGTTTGTTTGTTTGTTTGCAGGACGACAGCGATGGGATCCCCTGGTCGGAAGAGCGAGTGGTTCGGAAGGTCCTCTATCTCTCGCTGAAGGAGTTTAAGAGCGCACAGAAACGCCAGCTCTGTGACGGCCTCCGCGATGGAGCCAAAAGCCCAAACGGTGAGCTCACACTTCCGTACTATGATCCGACTCTTAAGATCAGACTCCGATAACACCACATCCCACCTTTCTGAAGTGAGACCTCGGATACAGATTTGTTATTATTATTATTATTATTATTATTATTATTATTATTATTATTATTATTAGCTTTGCCAGTTTCATTACTTTCAAAAGTAAAACTACCTTTTATGGGAAATTTATCTGAAGGGATTTACACTTTAACGTACATGATGACTCGATTCCCTCCACAATATCCTTCCACAACATCTGGAAACTATGCACAAATGTACTGGTCTGCTTTTAAACGTATAAATAAATAAATAAATAAATAAATAAACGCTGTCGTTGAAGGAGTGTTGAGGAAAAAATGGATGTAGGTGAAGGAGAAAATCTTGGCTGTTATTTACTTAAAACTTTGTTTGTTTGTTTGTTTGTTTGTTTATTATTTACTCATCTTTTCACAACCGTATATTTTCATCAACAACTTCTGACTAATTTTACTGTCTAACTAAACATCCGTTATTCACTGTTTATTATTTTCCCGTATGAATTATTCTATATAGTCGACGAGCTCCACGTCGATGACGAGCTCGACTCTGTCGTTCAGCCACAACCGGGCGTCGTGGTGTTAGCAGAGGATCAGTGTCAGATCCGATTTCCTCCTGCGTCGCCGTAGGCTAAGCCGCGGAAATATAATAACAGGGTTTCTTGGCTGAGACGTCCTCCCACCGCTCTCGCTCCCGAGCGCGAGCGTGTGTTTAAGAGGGGGCGTGGCTCAGTGGCAAGCCGCTGACAGTGATCGACAGGTGCTACTGTATTTATTTATTTATTTATTTATTTTACTAGAGTGGAGAGGAGTGAGTGCTCCGGTGACTGTCACTCTTCATTTCCCCTCTCTCAGTCACCGCGAGTCCTGCACTCGACCCCTAATAATCGCCCGTCTCTGTCCACTTCCTTTTGTCTCTCTCTGCCTCTCAGCTCCTTCTAGTTCCAACACATTCTAGCAATTTTCGCAACTTCTTCAGATCCGTTCATCTTCACTACAACTTTTTTTTTCCTCGTCCGGTTTTCTCTTCATCTTTCGGCAAAAACGAACGCAAAACCGTCTCGGTTTCTGCTTCAGTAACCGGAAGGTTGTAGGTTTAAACGTCAAGGCTGTAATAATTCCAATGCTTTTAACTGCTTGGATTCGATCCTTTATCATTCGGAGAATAAACTGCCACATCGAGTCCCGCTTAAACCTAAAAGTTTTCTTCTTCTCGTCATTTCAAAGCTCTGTAGATTTTTTTTTTCTGCGGTCTGAACGACGTGGCATCGGTTTTCATCTCAAAACAATCCGGACAACACGACAAATTCGACTTGATTTCATTCCAGTGCAAATTGAAACCCCTCTTTTTTTAGGCCGCAGTGTTTTAAAGGATTGTTTGAAGCTGCCATGTAGGAGAAAAACATTTTTTATGAACAAAGCCAATTGTTTTTAATGAGCTCCTTCTAATGATTTATTTACTCACACTGCGGTCGTCAGAGAGCCTGTTGCTGGGTTTTCCATGGTAAGGCGTATGTGTGTGTGTGTGTGTGTGTGTGTGTGTGTGTGTGTGTGTGTGTGTGTGTATGAGAGGCTCAGCAACACTGAATCAGCACTTAATCTGCTGCGTCAGTAAACCTTCAGCTGCTTCGGAATACGGAACTGCTCGGCGTTCGGATCGCTCCGGATACGAGAGTCTATTGAATGAACGACGGAAGGATCATGAAGGAAAGAAAGAATCAAGAAGGATCAGGAAGGGAGAAACGATTAGGATGAAAGGATCATGATGGAAGGAGGGATGGATCAGGATAGAAGGATAACACCTACTGGTGTATTGTTGGGAGGAAACCGGAAAATCTGTAAGAAACCGATACAGAGATTTGAGGGAACGTTACAAAACTCAGTGAAGCAGGATAAAAACCACCGAGTCTGGAACTGCCCCCAGGAACTGCCCCGGTACTATGTCATTACACACCATGGAGGAAAAAAAAGTGATTGTCAGATCATATGATAGATTATATATATGTTCGTAACCGAACGTGATTTCACTGCTAGGTTAAATTTAAACCCGTGTAAAACGATGCAGCGTCGATGTGGTGACGTTACACATTAATTAATGTGATGATAAAGCCGCCGGTCCAAGCGTTATCCTGAAGCGTAGGCCGCGCACGAGTGTCTCCTCCTCTCTGCTCCGGGTTTTTAACAGCCATTTTGACTCGAGCGGTTCTGCTTTGCTGCATCTTTAGTTGAAATGTTTTGTCCCTGGAGAACGGCGAGCCGCTCCGGCCGGTTTGAAGCGCAGCCGCGGTGGTCTCGTCTTTTTTTTTTTTTCCCCCAGGCTTTCATGGATGTTTTACAGAAAAGCTTAATTCGATCGCTCTCTCTGACTTGTTTATTTAAAGGCTGACTGATGAGTTTGAGGGGGTTGGGGTGGGGGGTGGGGTGAACTAAAGCGAACATTAATCTCTTTATCTCTTTGAAAAACACATCAGGCTGAGTGGTGATGAGAAAATAAAGCCACTCGGAGAGATGATTCATATCCTTGTTTGGAGTGTTACGGAGTTGTAATTGGAATTGAACTGTTAAACAAAACAACAACATATGAACAGAAACACGAGCGTAGTGTTGAGGAAAGAAATGCGGATTGGAAGGTTGATATAGTGGTGCTGTGAGGAATAAAGTGTGTGTGTGTGTGTGTGTGTGTGTGTGTGTGTGTGTGTGTGTGTGTGTGCACGTGCCAGAGAAAGCATATGCGCAAGGGCTCTACAGACAATTGACACTTTAGTCTGTCTATAATCCAGAAGCTATTATATGAAAGAACACGGCGATGACGGTCTGTAGCAGGGTGTGTGTGTGTGTGTGTGTGTGTGTGTGTGTGTGTGTGTGTGTGTGTGTGTGTGAGACAGAGAGAGAGAGAGTGAGTGCACGCACTCGTGCATGCATGTTGTTCCAGAGACCCAACCTACCGCAGTGAGGTCCTGGTGTGTGTGAAGCCTTACAATGACACACTGCGGTTTTGCTCCCTTCCCATACAGCCGGGTGTCTGGGCTTGCTTCCTCTGCTCTTCTTTTCTTCTCCACACACAGGTTCAGGCCGTCGCTTCCAACGACCGACGCTGCTGTTTTGTTTCCCTTTCATCCTCTCCCATGTTATTTACCTGCCATTTGCAGTCTAACGGCTTTTTGCTTCCCGGCTCCTCTCCTTGAACTTCAGGTCTGTCCTTGACCGTCTTGTTGCTGGTCTTAAAACTGCTGCCTGAAGGAAGGAAAAAAAAACCGACAAAGTTACAGACACATAGTTGTTTGTTGTCCAAAAACAGCACATGACGTGTTTAATCCCTTTTACATGGCATTTCTGTCATGCTAACGATGCTAATACCTTACAGAACCTTTCGATCCATTTATATTTACACTGTGCCACGTCTACTAAACAGATTCACTCCTGTCATCACTTACAGTACATTCGCTGCTCTACAGTCTTTTCTTTGCACACTTCTCTCATCGAGCGTCGTCCTGATGTCTTTCTGTAGCAGGAAACCAAGTTCCCGCGCTGCAGACTCATTTTAAAAAGAAACGTCTCCTCACAACGTCGAGGGAAAAAAATGACTGGCGCATCAAGAGTTTATTAGAATAATGAACACAGATCACTGTGTGTGTGTGTGTGTGTAGGTTCTCTGTCTAGTGTCCAGCGCAATGGTTCTGGCTCTAAAGGAGGACACAAAGAGGACGACTCTCGCTCCCAGAGCACGGACGGAGGAAGCGAATGCTGGGAGGACGGACCGGCCAAAAAGAGGTGAACAGACTCATCACACACACATATACACATACACACACACACACACGCATGCACATGCACACACATGCTCACAGATTGTATTCGTAGATCTCCTGCTTTTCATGTCTTTCTTTCGCAGTGAGTGCGTTTGAGTAGAACAGGGTGTGTGTTAACAGAAAATAGAGGAATAGCGTGACATGATCGCTGAAGCGATTGAAATCGGAGAATAAAAGACACGTAAAATTGGCGGCAAACATCTAAATCTCAAGGAGAGGAGAACGCGGATCCTCGGCGTACGAGCCATACGTTCCCGCCGTAATTCGTTTCTTTCCCGCGATCTTTACCGATCGCCGTTCGCAGCCACGCACCGCGCTTATTAGCGAGATGATGATAACACGGACGCTTCCACAATGGAGTTGTCATTTGCGGAGATCAGAGGGCTTTATAATAAGCACTCGTTCTTTTGAAATTAATTTTCGTTTCTTGTCACTTTTAATTAGTCTCTTTAAGCCGTGCTTAGTATTTGTTTGAATTAATAATTAAAGAGGAAGGGAAATGAGATGTGTTCTTGTACAGCGTGCAATTAACTCTTCGCCATGTTTAATTTTTTGATGTAGCACGAATGCACTAAGCCACTTAAAGGAGCCAAAGCAATTACCTCACACAAGACGGTAGCATGTTTTTTTTGTTTTTTGCTTCCTTTATACCCACAGGCGAATAAACAAGCACCTGAGGTGTTTGTGCCTAAAAAAAAAAAACAACAAAAAAACGAATACCTGCTTTTGAAACAGGGGAAACATTTGTAGCTTATTTGCCCCAAAGCGCCAGGACGACGCGGTCTCTGTTCGTTTATATAGAGGTGTTTTTGTTTTCTGTTTTTCCCTCAAATGATCTTGTTTTATTACAAGACATGCCGTGTGCCTTTTCAGTGATTTGTGTGGAATTGTGCTTTAAAGCAGGGATAATTAAACCGAACACCTGAAACAGCCCAGTGACAAATCCACAGCGCTGAACTTCACACTCAGGATCGTAGTAAAATAAGACGCCGACTTACGCAGTCTGTTTTTAAAGGAAGGGTTTGTGACGACCGTCATTCCGAAGCACTTATTCATGTTAAGCATGACGATGAATAGCTGTACAGACGGCTACGGACAAATAAGACCCTTTTTTCAGCCTTTATGTTTAGGTTGTTCAGGCTAACGTACGTTAAAGGTGGGGTCTCCGATATTTGAGAAATAGTTCTGAAAACTGCGTTAGGCCACCAAACAAAACAAAAATCAAAACAAACGTGTAGCCAATGAGCAGAAAGGGGCGGGTCTTGTCACTATGGGCGGAGAGAGTGTTCAGTGTGCATATTCACAGACTGGAGTTTCCCCGAGTCAATAACTCCTGAGCTAAACGCTGTTACTACACAAAACGCGGTTGTAGCTGCCTCTCTACATCACTACGATATAAAAGAGGTGTTATTTGTGTAGTAACAGCGTTTAGCTCAGGAGTTATTGACTCGGGAAACTCCAACCTGTGAATATGTGGCCAACTTCCTGCTCCTTCAGTTCTCTCCAGCGCTGGAAAGCTGATCCTATATTAACACGTCCTACTTCTTGCCTTATCGTAAGTCTTTCTTCTCTTTCTTTCTTTCTTTGTTCTTTTCCTCCATGTCAATGTTAAAACCGCTTTCTGCTAATGTCACACATGCGCACTGAACACTCCATCCGCCCATCTTGACAAGCCCCGCCCCTTTCTGCTCATTGGCTACACGTTTGTTTTGGTTTTTCTTTAGCTTGTCATCCCGACTCCGATATTTGAGAAATGCTTCAAAAACCCGAGACCCCACCTTTAAGCTCAATCGGTCAGTACTGAAATTCCAGATAAGAAGAGTTCCCTCTTGCCTCATCCTCTCCTGGTCTGTTTTTTTTTTCTTTCATACTGTTATTTTATTTATTTTTTGTCTTTAGCAGAGTTGTGTGACAGTTTTGCACCGTGTTGTTCTGTATTGCATCGGTCTTAAAGTGCTATATGCATCTGTTGTTATAATTACCTATCGCTTACCACAAGGCATCTTCAGTTGATGCTTCGGGTGGAGAGTAATGTGCACTAATAGTGTGATGCTCCACACTGAAATGTATGAAATGACTTGTTGATTTTAGCACTCCAGGGAATTAAAAATAGATCGCTCTGACGACCGCAATCTCAAAACGCTGCTCGCCGATTATCCGTTACATCTAATAAACCTCCTAATAAATTAGAACATAAATAAATAAACTAAACTGCGGTCTGTGAACAGTCAGGAGCCTCAGTGTTCAAGGCAGGTCATGGACTGTAAGTATCACAAAGACACTCTATTCAGGCGAACGTTTATCGGTAGGACGCTACAACGTGGAAAAATGTCTTATTACTAGTTCCCTTTATTCGCAAAAAGGACAGCGGTGAGACCGGCCATGCTGTATGGGTTAGAGACAGTGTCACTGAAGAAGAGACAGGAGTCAGAGCTAGAGGTAGCCGTGCTGAAGATGTTGAGCTTCTCTTTGGGAGTGACGAGATCGGACAGGATTAGGAACGTCAGAGTACAGCTCATGTTGGACGTTTGGGGGACAAAGTTAGGGAGGACAGATTAAGATGGTTTGGATATGTTCAGAGGAGGGAGAGTGAGTATATCGGTAGGAGAATGTTGGACATGGAGCTGCCAGGCAGGAGGCAAAGAGGAAGGCCAAAGAGGAGGTATATGGATGTAATTAATGAGGATATGAAGCTAGTGGGTGCAAGTGTTGAGGATGCAGAAGATAGGGATAGGTGGAGAGAGATGATTCGCTGTGGCGACCCCTGAAGGGAAAAGCCGAAAGAAGAAGAAAAAGAAGGGTGTCTATATTAATGTGATTCCCATGAAAACCAATCAAAGGAATATATACCCTGTTTTACATAAAGCTACGTACGGTGGCCCATACTCAGAATTTGTTCTCTGCGTTTAACCCATCCAAAGTGCGCGCGCACACACACACACACACACACACACACACACACACACACACCGTGAACACACACCCGGAGCAGTGGGCAGCCATTTATGCTGCGGCACCCGGGAAGCAGTTGGGGGGGTTTGGTGCCTTGCTCAAGGGCACCTCAGTTGTGGCCGGCCCGAGACTCGAACCCACAACCTTAGGGCTAAGTGTCAGACTCCCCAACCATTAGGCCACGACTTCCCCTAATAACATATATATATAACATGTGTCCTGTTTTACCTGCTGTAACATAACATAAGAGGGGAGCTTTAGTTATCCTAGGCAGGCCTGCGTTTACAAGCCGTATTACAAAGTTCTTAAGGATGTACTCGCCCCTTACTGGTTTTCAGGGACAGAATCTGTGGCGAGGTTGTGTACACTCGGGCACACTTATCTCAGAGGAAAGCCCATAGATGAAAGGAATTAGCCTCATGAAGCACCCATTCATCCAGGACTCTCTGTATAATCCCCTTCTTCCCATACACACACACACACACACACCAACACACATCAACACATGCAGCAAACACCAAGGCAAAGTGAAGTGCCGCTCTTCCTCTGAAGAGGGCTGCAGGGGAACACAAGTAGCATAAACTGAGACACCGAATCAAAGACTTGCACAACTGTCGAGACTGGAGCAGATGTCCGGTCCAGCCCCCTCCAGGACAGCCATGCCGTTGGGTGGGTGGGTGGGTCGGTTGCTTGCGTGCGGTTGAGACAGGACCAGTGTGTTCGGTTTGCTTGGATGAGGATCAGTGTACAACACCTGCCTGCAGTCCTACCTGTTATTTAATACCGAATGGTAATCTTTAATCAGAGCTCTGCCCTCTAGACACCATCATTAAAACAGTAGTTAATAGGAGAGACAGACGGAGAGGTGGGGAGAGGAAGAAAGACAGACAGAATGGGGGAGCGAGTGTGTGTGAGCGAGAGAGAGACTGAGCTAGGATTTAAATAAGCACAAAGAGAGAGAGAGAGCCGCCGTCGCCACACTGTCAACAACAGCGGCTTTTTGCTCTCGAGTGCCTTTCTCTGTCTTTCATTAGAGTGGCAGCTCTGCTCAGCCCTAATGAGAGACCCGCTCACTTGGCGCTGGGTGCCCGTCTGTGCTTTACCACTTTTTTGTGGCTACCATGTGTTTGCTGCAGTTCTTCTTGGCTTAGACACATTCAATTGAGGAGGTGCCAGTCTCTCCTACACCTGGCCTGGAGGGAAAAACAGGAAAGGGAGGAAAGAGGAACGAAGAAAATTTGGAGTGGTGAAAGCACATCAAGGTCCAGGTGCCAGGGTACCAGGTTGCAGGGACAGGCCAAGTCGAGGCGGATGAGAGTAGCTCTGTGTTTGCGTTCCCAGGCTTCTAAGAGATGCAGATCTTGCAGAAACTTTATTTTGTGCCAAAGGCATAACCGACACTGGACTCGAGGCACACGTGGTAGTCATCGGACTGGAAGAAAACTTTGAGCCAAGAGCTTCTTTTGTTTGTCCTTGCTAGTTTGTTTGCCCACTTGAAATTCCCTCTCATGGTGAACATTATTTGGTTAGTATGCTTGTTCCCTAGCTCTGTGTAGTCGGTGCCAAATTGTTTTCTAATCGTTTGCCAATTTCAGCGCTCTCTTCGCTCAGCGTCCCTTCTTCTCTTTTCACCGTCGGTTCGTATTTTTTTTGTTGATTTCGATTCACCCGTTCAAGCAGTCACGCAGCTATCGCCGATTTCTATGGTTACACAACGGCGTTATTGATTTTGCCATAAATCCCTTTGGTGTCACGAATGCCGCATGCTGATCGGTGCGTCGAACAGTGTCAGGAATCGATGCTGGCTACAAAGACGGTGATTAGACATGATTGTTCACTCTCAGTAATGGCTTGTGTGTTCAGCACGCAGCGTGTCTGTGTAGTAGAACAGGGAGGAGAACGCTTAGAGATAGCGTGAGAAACCGAGATCCGTGTACACCTTTTGCTTCCACGATCCTGTTGAGTCACTGCTCAGGTACAGCTTTTTGGCTCCAGAGGATCTCTGAGTCACAGAGCAGGAATGTCCTTCGGCCGAGGGATTAAGTGAAGTGTTTGCTTTCAGGAGTCGAGGCTGTGGGGCATGACTGCTCTTTATTCTATATGGAAGAAGTGGAACAGGGTGCATTAAGATTGATACTTTACTGCATGTTTAGTGGATTTAATTTCAAAATTTCTACACTTCGATGCATCAAGACGCATGGTCGCGCTTTTGCATCGGGTTGATGAGCAACAGAGGAAAAACGTTTCTCATAAGGACGAGATTGAAATCGATGAAATTTTTGATACTTTTATTGCAAACCCTTTCCTGAAACTCCCATATGCAAAGGGTTTAGTCAAGTCAAGTCACTTTTATTGTCACGTCACCACAGCACATGTGCCTTGGTGAGTGAAATTCTTGAGAGCGAACTCCAGAAATCGCAGAACAATTTACATGCAGTAATTAAACAGAAATTTAGAACAGTTTACAAAAAAAAAAAAGATGCAATACACAGTGTACTATTAGACATATTTACAATGCACTACACATTATATACAATATGTACTATATATGTGTGTGTGTGTGTGTGTGTGTGTGTATATATGTATGTATATATATATATATATATATATATATATATATATATATAATGTGCTTCCTTTGTTCAGTACACAGTCAGAGCAAAATGGGACTCATTTATCACAATACAAAAGTGTGATTTTCATTATTAAAATGATTCCTTCTCAGTTTTTGGTAGCAAACAGTATCACAAAGGGATTGTTAACTAGTCTACAGCAGTCCAAGATGTCTTCTGGCACCTCTCTGTTCTACTGTTGTCCCGACATGCTTGTGTTACACTCCCTAGGGCTTGGGAACATGGGGCAGCCTGGAGCTGGATCTTTTGTCAGCTTGTGGAAGTTATTAGCTCGCTAGTGCTTCTAGAGACAAGGCCAAGACTGAAAAGCTCCAGTGATTGCACCTGTCTAAGCTGTGGTGTCTTGTTTCTTCATTAAACCACACGGTCTGTTCAGTCCATGGCCTATAAACAGTGATAGACATCTTAAAAAGGGACAGGGGATAGACGCCCAGACATTTACAGGCTTATTGGTCTCCCTTGTGCTTTATTTTTCAACCCGTCTGTCTACCGTCCTCTTTGTCACTCTCTCAGTTCTAGGAATCATTAAAACCACATGTTTTTAAGCGAATGTTCCACAAACGTCAGCAAATATAAAACGTGTATCTTTTGTGCGTTCCCGTCATCTTCTGTTGTGCAAATATTCAGAAAAGGGCACAACAAGATGATCTAATCAAAACCGTGCATGCCAAAAACACTGGAATTATGTACTCGCTAGTTCATCATTCCTTGCCTCTACTTCCTTCAGCTTGCTTACCACTTTCCTTCCATCATGTCCTCACATGCGGGTGAGTTATTGCGGTCTGCCATCATTTATAATTGCAAGCACAAAGGCATGTTGGTGGTAAGATTGTCCTAACATTTTGATCTTGCCTGAAGATATACAGTATGTGTGGATCAAACTAGTGCTAACTTGCTAAATAATCACTTGTCTCTTTGAACTCATAGAAAATAGTCTTAGAAATCTGTTATTTTGAACAAGGGTCTGTATGAAACCTGGGCGTTCGGTTTTGCCTGGAATCTCTGCCTTCTATATTCACCGACGTCCTAGTACGTGGCAATGAGAGAAGGATGGGAAGTAAGGGTTTCAAAACAATCCAGTCATCTCTGGTGGTCCTGCTTGCCTAGACAGACCAAAAAGCAATAAACACTTGAGCTCGGGCAGCTGTGTGTACATTAAGCATCTACGGTTAGGTTCTCCTTTGGGAATGGTGTTAAAGTCACACTTATTTATTCCCAAGCAGGAAGGTCAGCCTTGCTTTCTGGCTTGTCATTAGTGTATTAACCAGATATTCTGGGATGTCCTGGGTTTTGTTCAGCACCCAGACGTGTATTCGATACCGGAACTGACACTTGGGTTGGGTTTGTGATGTTATCAAACAAAAGCTACCGAATATTATTATCCTGTTCGGTGTGTTAGATGTTACCCCATGTTATCTTGGGGTTACTGAGACAAAACCTTCTATACCGAGTCTGTGTTTTGGACCTTCGTTAACCAAGGCAGTACTAGGGTTACTGACCCTGCTGGACAAATTCCATTTTACAGTCAGATTAAGTCAGTAGTAAAGAGTAGTTTTTATCAACTTAAGCCCTATTCGGACGGGACTAGTTTTACGGTGGGGTAAAGTAATTATTACCAGAGCTTCTCTGTGATTTTAGTCCCGTCCGAATGCGCCATCTCGGTAATCGTTACGGACAATGTCAGTAAAGATTACGGCGACTTTTACCTTCTGTAAAAAGGTCCGGTAAAAAATTACCTCAGGTAATACGAATCCCATCATTTCCTGTTTAAAAGCCGCGTTTTTCAAGCATGGAGGCGCCATGTTGTCTGTTTGCAAACGTGATAACAGGAAGCAACGTCATACGCACATGACGACAAGGAGGTTACTGTGGTGCGTAAAGCGAGTTACCCCTCCCACTCCTGTAGTTTTACTGAGATGTCTTGTCCCGTGCGAATTGGCCAATTAATATTACAGACGTCCTGAGGTAAAATTGCATTACTCCACGTCCCCACGTAAAACTAATCCCGTCCGAATAGTGCTTTAGACTGATCTCCAGGCTGAAACCCATCCTTAATACTAAAGACCTACAGGTCATTGTGCATGTTTTTATCACCTCAAGACTGGACTATTGCAACTCTCTGTATGTTAGGATAAGCAAACACAATCTGTCTCGTCTACAATTAGTGCCGAATGCGGTAGCTAAGTTTTTAACTAGCGCAAAAATTACAGAACACATAACTCCAGTATTATCTAACCTTCACTGGCTTCCAGTCCAGTATAGAATTGATTTCAAAATTGTATCGATGGTTTTTAAAGCATTTCACAATCCTTTTAAAGAAGGTTTTAAGTCTCAGTTAAAAACGTATCTTTTTAATTTAGCGTTCGTTGAGAATAGACCTTGTTCAGAGAGAGTTTCTTGATGCTTTTATATATTTTATTTCATTTGATCTTTTATCTGTTTCCCTTTTAATTATTTATTTTATCTGTTTTCATTTTCTTTGTTTTAATCGGTCTGATATATATTGCTTTATGCTTTTTGTAATATTGTGCAGCACTTTGGGCAATTTAAATTGCAGTAAAATGTGCTATATAAATGAATAAAGTTGAAGTTACAGAATTAATGTTTTGGATCTTTCTGTCCTAGCATGTGATTGGGGGTTATTAAGATAAGAGGGTGTATAGTACCTACTTGACCCTATATTATGCTTGGTTTATTGCTGTTGACCCTACGTAGTTACGTTTTATGACCATGGTAAGTGGTACGGTTTCTGGACCTTGCTTAAACAAGGGTTCAAGTTTTTATGTTTTTGGACATTCCTGCCCTCTTTAACATTATCAGGATACCTAAATATAGTTCTGGACCTCCGAATTGCTCTGCACGCGCGTTGCTGGTTATGTTTTGCTCTTCTTTGAGCCAGCTGCTCTGTACTGGCAGGCGCTGCAGGGAGAGTTTATCATGAACATGTGGCCCATCTGGAGCTGTTTAGCTTTCAAGGGGGAAAAGAAGGAAGAAGGAGAAAAAGAAAGACAGAGAAAATGAGGCAGAGCTCGACTGAGAACATCAGCCAGTAGCCGTGAACAAAATTTGTCGCGTTGCACACTTGATGCTGTTGTTGTCTTTTTGCCAGATGCCTTTATGATTAACTGGACGTCATGTCAGGATAGGTTTATAAATCTCTAGGTTTCCATCAAGATTGTGTGTGTTAAGAGATCCTTGGACTGTTTGTTGATGATTGGTTACTTCCAGGAGCTTCTCGTACAGATGTACCCCTTGTGCTGGATGCCTCAGAATAAGTGCATCGTTAATACGGGCGGAAAAAAAAGCTCCTGTTAATGCAGTTCCCACAAAAAAAGCAAGCCATTGCCAACCCTCCCTCTCTGAACCTCAAATAGCTTCACCCCCTAGGGTCAATCGGAGCCTGTCCTCTCTTCATCGCGTCATCCATCTACTCGCTCCACTCATTCATCTCACTCTCCCTCCCTCTGAGGTTCACCCCTGCTCCTCTCGTCTGCCGCTGAGATTAGGAGCGACTCCTGCAGATAAGGAATGCTTTGATACCCTAGGGCAAGACTGGAAGGGTCACACTGTTTACTCACGGTGTCTAAGCCAAGCTTTTGTTTCGCGGAAGCCCCCGTCCCCCCGTCCTTACCCCTATCTTATGCTCTTTTAGACAAGCGTTAACTTCTGCTGATTACAGCCAAACAGACTGCGGTACATTTTAGTGTTTGTCTCTATTCAGCCAGTTCAAAGTGTTTTTCGACAGATTACATGACCAGAGGTTTTGAGGTGTCACCAGGACCTGTCTGTGATGCCTTCTGTTGACCAATAGGGGATTAGTAGGGTGTGTTTATGTTCCGAATGGTGAAAACACCTTTGACCCTACGTTTAAGTACGAACCAATACAAACGAAGAACAGGATAACTTCCTGTACGTAGCAATTTTCAAGCAAAACCAAAAAAAGTGTGTGAACTCGCATGTGTTTCTTCATACACACGTTCATGGGCTTTTGTGTGTGTCAGCTAGTGATGTACACCAGCGCTTGTAGTGAACTAGCTTTGGGGAAAACCGCAGATCTCAGCAGCTGTTGCTTATAAAACGAGGTAACACGAAGGTTATGAAAGCATTTTCTCCCCCCTCCTATCCTGTGTTTTTTAGCTGAGCGAGTCCAGGCCGCGCCGCTGTAGCTTTCCGGCGGGGCCGAACTCCTGTTTTTCACTCCTGCCACTAGTCTCCGAGCTAATCAGTGAAACAGAACAGCAATACACGTAGAAACATCAGAGCAGCATCACTTTGAAGGCTGAGGCGAAGGAGATTAGACCGGGATGAATAGGGACATCCTGTGGTAATCCCCCCTCTATCACCTCCTCCGCAGGTGCTTGCCCACCCCTCTCATTTTTTCCCCGTTCTTTATTCCTTTCTTTCTCTCAGCGGTACGATACAAGACCAGAAAGTTTCTTCTCATTCATTCTTTCTCTAAAAGTCCTCCTTCTCTCTTCTCTAAAATCTTGGCCAGGTTTACTGAACTCCAGAGAGCTAAATTATCTCCCGCACCTCATATTTCAGCCTCCTGATGACGAGATGGTGTTACTTTTTTAGCCTGGACAGGACGAGATGGCAAAAAAAAAAAAAAACGAACAAGGCAGGCATGTGTAGGCTTGTGGTGTTCCTCTGTTTCCATTTCTCTGGTGTAGAAATGAGACCGAGCACTCGTTTTATTGTCTTTGCCCATCGCTCATTCTTCTCTCTTGTCTTTCACCCAGCACAGTCATTCTCTTCTGCTCTCTTTAACCCAATGCACTGCTTTTCCAGAACAGATAGGCACGTCAGGGTAAGCAGATCAGCGCCCTTCCCTCTCTGTGATGATCTCAGCCTATTGTGGGTTTTTATCAGTGTTGAATAATGCATGGCCCTGGCCTCCCATTAAACTCGCGCCATTGTGAGAGCCACTATCTGCCCCATTAAGAAGTGCACAGGGCAGGAAGCTCAGTGGGGTTATTGGGTTTCATGATCTCTTGCTCAGGATGGAAGGGAGAGAAAAGCTCCAGCGGAAAAGGGACGTCTAGAGGAGCCAGTCGTCGGCTCCTTTAGTTCCGCTCCGGGGGCCGAGCGGGTGATAGGGGATAGGAGTAGAGGATGTGGTCAAGAAGGAGTGCACCTTCCTCCTTTTTTTGGAGTCTGATTTATAACCATATTACCAGAGATCTGTCTTTACAGCACTCCAGCGGCGTTCCCTGGCGGCTTTACATCGGTGCCGACTTGCCATCTGCTGACCGGGCGCTGAGAAAATGCGCATGCTGCTGATTCGGTTGAACTGATTCATCCCTGTGTACGCCACGGTTGAACAGTTTGTGATTCATGAGCTTTTTAAACGGTGCCAGAAAAAACATGCATGATTAACTCTGTGCAAAGAGTAATGGGTAAATAAGCAGCGCTTTGACATCCTGCCTGCATTTTCAGACCCTCGTAGAGTCCGTTGTGTTAATCCGTCAGCATCCGCGCTCTCTAGGCTCTTCGTTCGTCAACTTGACCGGCACTAAAAGGTGTGCCCTCGTACTGTTGTGTCCTCCAAGAAAGCTCCGGTTTCTGTTTCTCAGCTTTTCTGAGGTTCAGTCTGAAGTAAACTGGGTTTCTTGCTCCATCTGCTTCTAATAGACTCTGCGTGCTCAGCGTTTGAGTCGTGTAGAAGCGGTCAGAGGTCAGAGTGGGACGTCTTGGGGGATATCCTATCTCCTTCGAATCTCTGCAGGTGCTTGTTTGCCTATTTCTCTATTTTAATATCTTCCGTGTCTATCCGTGTTGCTGAATGCTCGGGTGCCAAATAATATCTATTCACGGCATCACTGTTCTTATTGCACAAATGAATTTGACCGGTTTCCCTGATTTTAAATACAATTACACCTGTTACCTGATTTTTTCCATGTACAGTAAGAAGTAAATCCGATTGTTTGCAGCTTTATTCACAAATTCCCTTAAATGTTTGGAGTGTTAGGCCACCAAACAAAACAAAAATCAAAACAAACATGTAGCCAATGAGCAGAAAGGGGCGGGTCTTTTCAATATGGGCGGAGAGAGTGTTCAGTGTGCATATTCACAGACTGGAGTTTCCCCAAGTCAATAACTCCTGAGCTAAACGCTGTTACTACACAAAACGCGGTTGTAGCTGCCTCTCTACATTACTACGATAGAAAAGAGGTGTTATTTGTGTAGTAACAGCGTTTAGCTCAGGAGTTATTGACTCGGGAAACTCCAACCTGTGAATATGTGGCCAACTTCCTGCTCCTTCAGTTCTCTCCAGCGCTGGAAAGCTGATCCTATATTAACACGTCCTACTAACTCTCTACCGTAAGTCTTTCTTCGCTTTCTTTCTTTGTTTTTATCCTCCATGTCGATGTTAAAACCGCTTTCTGCTAATGTCACACATGCGAACTGAACACTGTCTCCGCCCGTATCGACAAGCCCCGCCTTGAAGAATGACAATAAAACGTGCACGACATTGCTTCTACACTACAGATGCAGTTAATGGAGGTTATGTTATAAACTCCTACCAGTGAAACTTTACCAAACACAATGAAGGGTCTGTCACAGTGGACCGTCGTTGTTGCGACTTTAACTAGGTTTCATTTTATTTAATAGCTTCGTTCTGTCACTTTGGTTTAAAGCTTGGTTCCTTTGATGTCCCTTGAAAAATTGCATCCATTGTAGCTTTTGCGTCTTGAACACAGAGCTTAAATTCGATTTTAAACCTTTGTGAATTGCAGTCTTAAATGGTGTTTAGATGGGTAATATTTTATTAAGGCTCTTGGCCTCTGGCCCGTGCTTGTGGGGATGATTTGTTTTGAAGTGTTTATATGTGTGTGTTGGCTTGCACTTGCAGCTCAGCTCAGTTTCCCCAAAACGTCTCTGACATTGTGATGAACTGTCAGTCGGTGTGTAATCTCTTGTGAAAAATAGCTGCTGGCCTTGTCCCCAGGGAAGATTTCACTTCTCTCTCTGCCATTTGTCCACATTCCAGTGTCTGTCAACAGCCCAGGATTCTTCACTTATCCAACCTGCACAGCTGTGATCCCCTCTCTCTCTCTCTCTGTCTGTCTCTCTCTCTCTCTCTGTCTGTGTCTGTCTCTCTCTCACTCTTCTCTCTCTCTCACTGTGTGTCTCTCTCTCTCTTTTTCTCTCTCTCGCTCTCTGTCTGTCTGTCTCTCTCTCTCTCTCTCTCTCTCTCTCTCTCTCTCTCTCTCTCTCTCTCTCTCTCTCTCTCTCTCTCACACACACACACACCCGAGCGTATGGAGCAAGGCTTCCATTATCAGCTGGATGCAGTCTCAGACTTGTGGTCTGTGCGGTTTCAGACGTCCTTTGCAGAATTCCAGAGCATGTTTTGACTTATGTGTTGGTCGGTGCCGAGCCCGAGACTCGGGATGCCCTGCTGCGTTCGGGTGCTCCCCTTAGAGCGGTGTGTGAATGGATGCCACAGTAAAAGTAATGGTCAGGAGGAATTTGACAGGTGATTGAGGACGGAAAAAAGCTATCGAGCTGCATGTGTGTGTGACGGTTCCACTCGCTCAGGAATGTCACTTTATAGATGAAGAGGCACAAAAGCCTGGTTGTTTTTCACTGAATCTCTCCATCCATCTCTGACTTGGTTCAGTTTATGAAATAAACTCTGAAACTGTTCCATCTCTGAACAGTTCAGTTCAGTTTCTTGCATATGGTAATGAATTAACAAACAATAACATAAAAACCATAAAGAAATATGTCCCTCTTCCTTTCCATAGAAACAGACTATTTATTTATTTATTTATTTATTTATTTATTTATTTATTTATTTATTTATTTATTTATTCATTCATTCATTCATTCATTCATTTTTTTTATAAGTGAAACTTTTTATCCATTTCTCATTGTTTATTGTGGAACATCTGTGAATGAACTTTTACCACTTATGCTACAGCAGCTATAAACACTTACTCCCCGTCCTGCCCTTTTTTTGCTTTTCCCTTCCCTGCAAAGCTGGAATTTTATGGGGAAATAGATATGGAGCAAATGTACATCAAAGTGTGTTAGCGTGTCTTTAAAACGCATCATATTTAACAAGGAGCGAAAGGTGTGATCGTTCATGTCTTTACAGGCTCGCTCTTTGCTAACTTTGGTCTCTCTTAGCTGTTAGGATGCAGATATAATCATCATTAGGGTTGCAAAGGGGCAGAAAGTTTCCGGTAAATTTCCGGAAACTTTCCACGGGAACTTAATCTGGGGAATTTTGGAAATATTCAAAATTGGAAACTGTAGAGGAATTCATGGGAATTTACAGGAATTTATGGAATTATTTGGAAATATAGGGAAATGTATATAAACTAGATCATATACAAACCTAAACATTTAGTTTGGTCATAAGCAGAAATGTTTGCAAGGTGATACACATTTTAAAAATGACGCCTTGACTGATTTAATTGTAAGAAGAACTTTAATTGATTTTTTCATTGAGTAACGCAAAAGCATAATAAACATTTATGCTTGTAATAAACATCATAAACTTAATAATTGTAATAAACATTATTTTATAGAGGCTTTTTATTTCAGGTGGTTGTGAGTGTGGGGGGGGTCATCAAATTATCTGTGTATGTGGTAACACTCCTAATTTACTGCTTATTAAGAGTTATTAAGTTTAGGTATTATGTACAATTAAGAATGTAGAATAAGGTAATGCAGAATAAGGCATTAATATGTGCATAATAAGCACTAATAAATGGCCAATATTCGATTAATATTAATAATTCATGCTAATAAGCAACTAGTTAAATGAGCCTAAAATAAAGTGTTACTGTGCATGTTATGGAAGAACGCAAGTACCTGCAGGGGGTTTGGCCTCAATGGCCTTCCAGTAAGCAGTGTGCTATGTGCAAGTGACCGAGGAACTTGAAGTGAATTAAATCTTGTTGTTTTAAACGAAATTATGCTGTTAAGATTTTTTTTAACTACATTTAAGTTCCTTGTTATAGGCAACTCTGCATTTTTTTTTTTTAATTCCCAGTTTATTCCCATATATTCCCGTTTATTCCCATATATTCCCGTTAATTCCCATGGAAAATTAAAAACGATAAAAACGATTGCTAAGAGCTAATAAGCAAAGTATTGATCCAGGCATGCACTTTCCTGATGTACTCCCAGTAGTTCTTCCTCCTCCTCCTCCACCACCACCACCACCTCCTCCTCCGCCTTCAAATCACACACCCCCCACCCCCACCCCGCCCCTTTCTAATGCTAATATTCTCCATTAGTGATCACAGATCCTCTTTATCTCCCTGTCTCAGGCTCTTACTTTACCTCTCTCTATTTTCGGTTATTTACTGTCATTTAGTTGTACAGGCGCTCATCAAAGCCGAGCTGCGTTTCACAGCGAGCAGCAAGTTTATAGCGGCACATTCTTTTCATTTTCTGCCAATGCAGGAAATGGCCTTTGCATATTTCATGCCGTTCTCTGATGTTCTAATATTCACAGGTCGATGAGGGTTTTTTTTTTTTAAAGCTTTCGAGCGATGTGTGGCTTTCAGTACTGCATCTTGAGCACATCACATGACTCTCTCTCTCTCTCTCTCTAATGTAAATGTGTAGGCTGGTTCGGAACACCAGGGCTGTTCATTAACACGCCGTATGCGTCTGCACCGTCTGTCTAAACCAGGCAGAATCTTCCTCTCGGCATGTTCGCTCAACGATTCGCTCTTGAGAAACGCGTTTTCATCAGGAGCGAATCAATGCGATTCGCTACAGACCACGAACGCTTGGTGTTTGCACCTTTCTGTAGCCTTTTACCAAGATTTGGTTCCATTTAGGCGAAACCTTAACACCTTTGCTTCGTGTGCAGACGCAGCAGGAAGCAGCAGCAGCCTGAGAGGATTGACGCATCTGGTGAAAGAACAGCGCTAGTCAGAATTGATTAGCGACGCCGTCTCGACAGTGTCAAAGCTGTTGCTCTCACTGGCAAATTGCACTAACAGGCGTCTGATTGAATGTGAGATTAATTCGTACAGCAGGAGATGATGTTTGATCTTTTTTTTTTCTTTCTTTCTTTTCCTGCTTGTTTGGGGTGACGCGCGCTTCGAGACGAGGGCAACGATCGACGGTGTCATGATGAAATGGAGCTGAAATAATTACGTGTAAACAAATAAATACAAGCACCGTTGCTACACAATAGTGGGAAACAGACACGGCTCAAATGTACATCAGCGTGTCTTGGTGTATTTTTAAAACGCATCATATTTAACAAGGAGAAAGAGACGGGATCGATCGCGTGCATCTAGAGGCTCGCTCTTGGCTAACTTTTGTCTCTCGTAGCCGTTAGCATGCAGATATATTTTCATCAGTGAACATTTGAAGACTTCAGCAGGAAGGAATTAGTGTTAAGTTTGTAATAAACTTATAAGAAATTAATCTGAGTGGTAGAATGTTGAAGAAAGGACGTTATTTCCTGTACAGCGTCACCCCAACGAGGATGAGGTTCACGTCTGAGTCTGGTTCCTCTCCAGGTTTCTTCCTCATATCATCTCCTTGAGGCTTGATCATTAGGGATAGTTGCTAGAGATGTATAGTAACTTCATTTGAAACCATTTTTATTCTGTTTCTTTGAGACAAAATCCATCAAATTAAAACGCTAAAGACAATTTATTCGAAGTGGCGTTATTCTGTTAGAAGCTGCTGTTTAATACAGTACTTATAGTTTGGATGTGTCTTCAGAATTGTGTTCCTTTGTGATCATTGCAGACAGAAATGCTCTATTTTAAAGCAGCTTTTTTTCCCCCCTCCAAACTTTACGATGCGTCTTGCTTGTTTCGTCTTTTTTTTTTCTTATTTCTTCTTCTTCTTCTCTGTGAAAATCTACTTGGATTGTTGTTGAAATCACAAGCCCAGGATTCTCCTTTTCAACTCTTGCCAGTGAAGACACACAACCTACATTATGTAATGACTTTCCATGAGAGCTGTAGTCATCGTTCAAGTGCAAACCCCGAGATATTCGGAAGAACTTGTCATTAATGTGCTTGCAAAGCACGTTATTATTATTTTCAGATGAAAGATCGTGACCCCACATAAATGGACACCTTGAAAATGAATTGCATGCCCTGTTCCACTGATTCATATATCATATATATATATCAAAACACTCAGCACGATGAGGGCAACTGACGTCACGTGTAGCCCCACCTACAAAATTTGCGAAATAAAAAATTTAGCACAACATGGACATGTGACATATCAAAGCACTCAGCACGATGAGGGCAACTGACGTCATGTGTAGCCCCACCCACAAAATTAGCGAAATAAAAAATTTAGCACAACATGGACATGTGACATATCAAAACACTCAGCACGATGAGGGGAACTTGCCACGTGCAAGCACATTCACATTTTCTTTAGGAAATGTACCGTTCTAGTTTTTTCCCCCAAACCTACTGGGAACGGAGTATAATACTTTAGGGCTGTGGGGGTTTTATTATGGTGGCTTTGTAGAAGCCAACATTCTGTTTTCCTATTTAAGCTTAGACAAAAATTTATAAATAGTAACTCCTCCTAGGACTTTCGAGCCACACTAACCAAATTCGGATATGTTGTAGAACCTGGTAGCGGTTCCAGGACCGGGTCTCAAAGTGGCCTTTTTTCCCCATAGACTCCCATTATAAATTTTTAGAGGTTTATAACTCGGCAAGCTTTCGAACTATCTACACCAAACACCAGATCCTTTAGGGTGATACTCTGAACAAAGTTTTAAAATCGGCGTACCGACTCGCCTTTCGGTTGTGCCGCAGCCCCGCCCCCAAAATATGCAAAATCAAAAAACATTTTACAACATGGACATGTGACATATCAAAACACTCGGGAACTTCCTCACGAGTATTCGGATGACGTCACATGCTCGTCTCCACTTACCTCCGAATGTTTTGGCACCCTAGCTTTCTGTCCACTTGCCTCCGAACGTAACACCGATCCTTATGTCCACTCGCCTCCAAAAAAAAAACACCGGCCTTTGCGAATACTTGCATCGTCAAAGCCAACATCAAAGTTTGTCGTGACGAACTTTACAAATCCAGTTTTAATCTGAATTCAGATTGCTACCTGTTTTGCCCCCACTAATGAATCTGTGAGGTTTATTCCTATTATTCGATTTCATAAGTTAAAGCAAATATCACTGACCAGCAGCCAATCAGATCATTTGTTTTGTCTGACTTTATATGTTGTTATCGGTTTGTTTGATTTGTTTTGTCTGTCAGCGTGAGCGAAGCCCAGGACCAGACCAGTGTTCAGCTCCGGTGGCTTCTAGCTAAAATATTATACACATATTTAATGCAACAAACAGTGGAACGGAATTCTATATATATATATTTTAAAAAAGTGTGATTTATTTCATTATCAGCAAATCCTGAGAAATCTGCTTCAGACTATTTACTATGAAAAATATTTTAAGGAAATAAATGGCAGCTTTCTCCCTTTTCCTCTACAAGCGCACAATATCTCCGATGAGAGATGTATATAGCTGTATATAAAACCGGGAGGGATTATTTCTTTTTTTGATTTTAAATGTGTGAACTCTCAGCGAACTCCTCTCAGTTTTTCAGTTTCAGCTGCTACGTTACAGATCTGCGGTATCTCCCGTTTTGACTAACACTGTATGATTAGTGTATATTTCCTTCCTGTACTCGCACACCTTACAGCACAGAGTCGCGAAACGCACTCGTTATAAACGCGTTTTATTTTTTAATGCAATTTAAATTTTTAATTAAACTCTCTCTCACTCCCTCTCTCTGTCTGTCTCTCTGTCTCACTCTCTCTCTGTCTGTCTCTCTCTCCCTCTCTCTCTCTGTCTGTATCTCTGTCTCACTCTCTCTCTCTCTCTGTCTGTCTCTCTCTCACTCCCTGTCTCTGTCTCACTCTCTCTCTCTCTCTGTCTGTCTCTCTCTCACTCCCTGTCTCTCTGTCTCACTCTCTCTCTGTCTGTCTCTCTCTCACTCCCTGTCTCTGTCTCACTCTCTCTCTCTCTCTGTCTGTCTCTCTCTCACTCCCTGTCTCTGTCTCACTCTCTCTCTCTCTCTGTCTGTCTCTCTCTCACTCCCTGTCTCTCTGTCTCACTCCCTCTCTCTGTCTGTTTGTCACTCTCTCTGTCTGTCTCTCTGTCTCACTCTCTCTCTCTCTGTCTGTCTCTCTCTCCCTCTCTCTCTCTGTCTGTCTCTCTGTCTCACTCTCTCTCTCTCTCTCTGTCTGTCTCTCTCTCTCTCTCTCTCTCTGTCTCTCTCTCTCTGTCTGTCTCTCTCTCACTCTCTGTCTCACTCTCTCTCTGTCTGTCTCGCTCTCTCTCTCTCTGTCTCACTCCCTCTCTCTCTGTCTGTCTGTCTGTCTGTCTGTCTCTCTCTCTCTTTCTCCCTCTTTCTGTCCCTCTCTGTCTGTCTCTGTCTCTCTCTCTTTCTCCCTCTCTGCCTCTCTCTGTCTGTCTGTCTCTCTCTCTCTCTTTCTCTCTGTCTGTCTGTCTCTCTCCCCCTCTCTGTCTGTCTCTCTTCCTCTCTCTGTCTGTCCCTCTTTCTCTCTCTCTCTGTCTCTCTCTCTTTCTCCCTCTCTGTCTGTCTCTCTCTCTTTCTCCCTCTCTGTCTGTCTGTCTCTCTCCCCCTCTCTTTCTGTCTCTCTCTCTCTCCCTCTCTCTCTCTCTCTCTGTCTCTCTCTCTCTCCCCCTCTCTCTCTCTCGCTCTCGCTGCGCGTGTAGAAAAACTCCTCATATTCACCACCGTGTCCAGCGAGTTCTGAATCTTAAAATTATTATATATATATATTTTAACTGAAAAGGATTAAAGAACACTGGGTTGAGGAGAATCAAAGCTCCTAGCTTTAAAAGTCTGCCTGCAATTTGATGCATCCTTTGTACTTCTTATCACTCGTCAGCTGCTGCAGACGCCTCGGCGGCGTTTAACCGAGAAACTTAATTACATTTCAGGGCCGTGACACGAATCAGGATTCAGTAATTACCAGGCAGCCGGACGGCAGCTGGCAGGTGCTGCTCTGGAGCAGAGCGAGGGGGAAAAGCGCAGCGCACTCGGCCCTTCTCTTTACTCCCACACTTTTTGGATAATAATTATAAGGAGTGGCGCCGTGCCGATCCGATCCAGATTCTCTAAATTAGTCGCAGCGACAGTGAGAGCCAGAGTCGCGCTTTACTATTCCTGAGAGCAAATACGAGAGGAATTTATAGCCCTCTGTAGCGTTATTCGAGACGCACCGCTTAAGAGGGGATTTGTTTTCATAATGTGGCCATAAAGACGGCATGCATGTGTAATCCATGTAGTCTCTCTCTCGCTCTTTCTCTCTCTGTGTCGCTCTCTTGCTCTTTCTCTTGCTCTCTCGCTCTCTCTTGCTCTCCTGTGCTTTCTCTCTCTCGCTCTCTCGCTTGCTCTCGTTTTCTCTTGTGATGAACAGATTTCTGTAGCTTTTACTGACAAACTCTATCAAGGAAAATGTTAGCAACAAACATATTTTAAATATATTTTTTAAATCCTTTCCTTGATGTGAGCGTTAGTCGTAAATCTAAAGAAGTTTGTGCTAAAATCTGTTTGAAGATAAAAGGCACGTGGCCTCTCAGATAAAGTCCAATAACACTTGTGCCTGGGTGAAAACGAAGGGGTGTGGCCTGTTTATCTGATGTTCAAAGAAGGTGTGGCCTTATTTTCTCTCATTCAGTGAAAGAGGCAATGAGGTGTGGCTTTAGATCCTGTCACTCAGTGCAGGAGGCGTGGCATTAGATCCTGTCACTCAGTGCAGGGGGCGTGGCATTAGATCCTGTCACTCAGTGAAAGAGGTGTGGTTTTAGTGCCTGTCACTCAGTGAAGGAGGCGTGGCTTTAGATCCTGTCACTCAGTGAAAGAGGTGTGGCTTTAGATCCTGTCACTCAGTGAAGGAGGCGTGGCATTAGATCCTGTCACTCAGTGAAAGAGGT